>NC_142795.1:12709591-12773473 GCF_049724085.1 Artemia sp. Qi Xiang Cuo | reverse complement strand
CTCCAAGGAAAATTTCCACCGTAAAAACCCCCATGAACAAATCTCCCGGAAAAATTCCTCACCCTACCTTCCAACAATTAGCCCCTGCAAAATTTTCCCCACACATGAAATCCGTGTCTTGGTTCTGACTTGGAGTTTGACACCATGTATTGAAAGCAAATTGGAAAAAAACCCTTAAAAGTGCTTCAGACGAGAAAACCGTCTAATGTACACCTTGCGGACGCGTTTTCGATCGTAAGGGGGAAATCATAGCAGGGGGGAATCAGTTTCCCAAGTATAATGAGCCTCACTGTTTATAGAATTAGTTTATAGATAATTCTATAAACTGTGATGAGCCTAGAGCCGTTATTTTTAAATTCAAATAGAGCAGTGGTGTTGCGATAGTATTTAGACACGCACTTTAGGACTTTTAAAGTATATTAAATGTATTTGAACATTCTTTAAAATAATTACTAACGGTGGTGCCAACTGGGGGGGGGGATCAGACTTCCTCCCTCTAGATTAAAAAAAACCTTTTTTTTGGTGTTTTAAATGAAATTATCCTTGGTTTTGGCATTTTCAATGGAAAAATTACCTCCCTTTAAATTTGAACAGTACATTTTGTCCCCCTTCCCTTAATTTTGTGATTTAGTACCACTGATTAATAGACACTGCTTAAATACTGTTTTTAGTATTCAAATATGGATTTTCCTTTGAGTGAATGATGGGAAAATAATTTTTTGACTTGAAACTACGGATTCTTAGTTTCCAACCCATTTTTCGTTTTTTGCGAAGGGATTTAATTTTTTTCTGAATATTCTGGAGTCTTAACACAGAGGTTTGAGTAGCCTATAGCTGCATCTGGTTGTTAAAGGTTTTTCTTTATAAGCCCAAGGCCGCATGTCATGGTGGGATTCCGGTTTATTCCTCCCGGAAAATTCCCCCTTAAAATTCCTTCCCGCAAATTTCCTTCCGTGGAAAATTTCCCCTATTTCTAAAATTGAGCAGCCTCTGATACAATAGGATAAATAAAAATGACTAAGACAAAAAAAAAAAAAAATACAGGAATTTTGGAATAAACTACTAATATTCCAAATATAGGCAGAATATTCGCTGTAGGGATATCCCATAGTACCAATTTTTGCATATTTTTTATGTTTCTGCAAAACTTTTTTCCCTGATCAATTTGAAACTTCTAACTGTTAGTCCTTGGTCCAACGGGACTAATGTATAAAGGCTTATTCAAAGGATTGGTCCCTTGAAAACTGGCCCCTCCTCTAACAAAGGGAGCCCCAAAAAGGGCCAGATTTTTTCGATTGTCCTGAAATTGTGAAATTGATATGAAATCTTGGGCTAAGCGGACCCCAATGCAGAAAGAAAATAGACACAAAAATTGCTATCCCTCAAAATGTGGCCCAAAAAAGGGCCAGGAAAGTGCCAAAAAAGTTTTTTTTCCATCCACTTCGAATAGAAACGGTTTTCTTATAAAATTGGGAAGGGCTAATTCGTTTGGAAATTGAAAGTTCTAATTCCCCTTTTGAAGGTCATAGCCAACTGGAGAGCAATCAGCCTCCCCTCGTCTCCTTTTCTGCTCTCCGGTCCACCTCTAACCCCTATGAAATCGAATCAAAATTTAGAGATACGTATTTTGTTCAAAAACACTGAAATGTCTAATAAGTTTGTCTTCGGGGTTGATATCACCACCACAGCCCCAGTGTTAAGCTTTATCTTACCCTGCTATGATAACTCACCCGCCCAGAAACAGGAAAAAAAGAACTAAAATAAAACAAAAGTGTAGAAACTAATACCGTAGGACACCAGGATCGGCAACTTTTGTTTGGCTTTTTTTTACCCTGATGGTTGTTTTTTAACCCTGAGGTCAAAAACAACCATTACGTGAACATTAAAGTGACGTTTATGTCAGTAATATTTTTATTTCAAAATCATCTTTTAGTGAATAATAAAAAAATGGCACTAAGAAAATAATTACAAGCAACTTTTAATTTTCAATTGGTATTATTAAACTTAAAGAATTTCCGCGGGTCACCCAGCGGTGAGACGCGGGAGACGTTTGCCAACCCCCGTTCTACACCACATATTTAGCCTGTATTTTGGAATATAGGTAGAGCACCCCAAAATTTCTTATTTTTTTCAATATTTTTACCTGTCATACTTTCTCTGTGGCGCTCAAATTTCGGTGAGGGGCATATCTAGCTACCAAACTATAGGGCACTAAAAATGAAAGTTGTAACTAAACATTCAAACTAAAAAAATAAAATCAGAATCATATTGAAACTTAGTAATTGATCTGATCCGAGATAGGCGATGACGAAAGATCTGAGATGGCTGAGTTAGAGGCAGGAAACGGCTTACACCCCCCCCCCCCAAGACAGGTTAAAATCCCTTGGTATTTCTTTGATTTCCATGGTGACTAAGCGACGGCCTAAAGATATTTGAGAAGGTAATTAACATCTTTCCTCACTCTTTTTTTCAGATGTTACCATTTTTTCATCGTCGGCATCCGCTTTCTATATCAGCGGTCTAAATTAGGTAATCGACTCCGGAACGTTGACAAAAAGGAGCGTCATTTTTGTTTATTTTTCTTACTAAGTGGTAAAAATCTTTTCGGAACGATGAATTTGTTAAGAGAGTATTGAGCTTAGAGATTAGTTGCTTAGAGCTTAGACTATGAATTGTTCATGTTTTCAACTGACTTAAAATAACGCGCAGTCCGAATAAGGTTTCTGTTGTTAGTGGCATATACATTAAGCTGGTACTAAGAAGAAGAATTGAAACATTGAACGGTATCAAACAGTTCGTGGTAACGAACTGTAAGTAAGGAGCGACCCGGCTCAATGGTAACCGAAACTCTAAAAAACGGGATTTTGATACCAATAGATACATCAAAAGAATCAGATTTTAATTCTGATTTCAAATATATAAGTTTCATTAAGTTTAATCTTACCCATCAAAAGTTACGTGCCTAAGAAAATTTGGCTGATTTTCGAAAAAAGGGGGAAAGACCCCTAAAAGTTATAGAACCTTAATGAAAATCACACCATCATATTCAGCGTATCAGAGAACCCTACTGTAGAGGTTTCAAGCTCCTATCTACAAAAATGTGGAATTTTCCATTTTTTGCCAGAAGAAAGATCACGGATGCATGGCTATTTGTTTGTTTGTTTGTTTTTTTTTTTTTTTTTTTTTACCAGGGGTGATCTGTAACAACCCGGTTGCATATAAAAAATGGGGATGGGTCAATTTAAACGCAAATAGAAGTTAAATTTCCCATTTTAATTTAAAAAAAAAAATTGAGGGCAACTAGGCCCCCTCCCATGCTCATTTTTTTCCCAAAGTCACCCGATCAAAATTTTGAGATAGCCATTTTGTTCAGCATGGTCGAAAATATGATAAAAATGTCTTTTAGGATGACTTGATACCCCAAAGTCCTCAGGGGGAGGGCTGAAAGTTATGAACTTCACTCAATGTTAACATGTAGTATTGGTTATTGGGAAGTATACAGACTTTTTCAGAGAAGATTTTTTCTGGTAGGTGGGGGAAGGAGAGGGTCGGGGGCTATATGGAAGGACAGTGCTATGAAGGGGGCGCCGGATTTCCCAGCATTATTAAAGAAAAAGATCAGGAATTAAATAAAAAAAAACAAGTTTTTCAACTGATCAACTGATTGTGATTAAGAGGTCATTTTTAAAGAACTGGAAAAAAATTCGAACTATAGTTTAAAGAGCAGGGTATTGACTAGGGGGCGAACCCCTAATATACGTGTTAAAAATTTATGAATATAGAAGTTCGTTACGTAAGTTAATTCTAAGTTACGTATATTTATTACTAATAAAAACGTTCGTAAATAAAATTAAACAAGTTTCGAAAAAGCCATTTAACCAAATATAATATGCAAATTTTGTTTTAATTATTCATGTACGGTGAGCCAAAATCAAAACCTGCATTAATTCAAAAACGTTCAAAAATTAAATAAAAAAAACAAGTTTTTTAACTGAAAGTGAGGAACGACGTTAAAACTTAAAACGAACAGAAATTATTCCGTATATGAAGGGGCTGTCCCCTCCTCAACGCCTCGCTCTTTACGCTAAAGTTTGACTTTCTCACAACTCTATTTTTTTAAACAATAAAAAAACTTTAGCGTAAAGAGCAAGGCGTTGAGGAGGGGGACAGCCCCTTCATATACGGAATAATTTCTGTTCGTTTTAAGTTTTAACGTCGTTCCTTACTTTCAGTTAAAAAAACTTGTTTTTTTTATTTATACGGTACAAAGCCACTGTGATTGCAGTGACTGTTATTATGTCTAGATTCTAGATTCTATATTAATAGATAATAATAATAAATTTGTTGAGAAAATGGCCGATACACAAATTGCCTTCGATGGACATATTTAGCCTAAAACTTTAAAGAAAGAATATAAAGTACCTACTTATATGCTGTAAATTAGGGACGTTTTAATGGAATGTTACTTGATCATTTCTTTAAAAGTTTACACTGCCTTTCTTACAATTCGTAATTAGCTGATTATCAAGAAACCAAGAACACCAAGTTGAGATAATTGGAGGGGATTAACTCTAAGTTTATACAAAGGGGGTCTAGGGGAAAGGGATGCCTTGTAGTGGCACCAATTCAGGAAAATCTAGGCGGAGTAAGGATTTAAAAAAAAATCATAATACAGAAAAAAACTTTATTTTTTAATATACAGGGTGGGGGAGATTTTTATAAATTTTTATTTCTTTTAATGAAGATACAAAAAAGGTGTTTTAAAACTTTAAGGGTTGGAAGGGGTACTGGGATAAACATTTAAATACTTGTTTCGAATATGTCAAATCCTGGATTTTTTTTTTATTGGAAGCGTTGATAAATGATATGTAAATACATTATCTGTCAAAGATTTAATATGCTGTAAGCCGAATGAAATACTTGTTTTGAATACTATTTTAATCAATTTATTTTGACTTTTATTAGTGTAGTAGCACTTCATACATCCATGATATACGATGCCAACAGAAAAAAAAGTCAAGAAATCTGTACAACGCTTCCACAATTTTGAAAGGAACTCAGCCACCCCAAGTGAGGCCCAGCAAGATCGTAACCATTCACAACTTCCTCCAAATATAGGCCATAATATTTTAATTTTGGAAATCCCTATCCTTTTTAAGGATCAGGATGTTCCTATCCTTTCCTTTTTAAGGATCAGATGGATGATGGAAAGATGGAAAGATAAGAAAAGATGGAAATCCCTATCCTTTTTAAGGATCAGGATGTTCCTATCCTTTCCTTTTTAAGGATCAGGTGGATGATGGAAAGATGGAAAGATAAGAAAAGATGGAAATTCCTATCCTTTTTAAGGATCAGGATGTTCCTATCCTTTCCTTTTTAAGGATCAGATGGATGATGGAAAGATGGAAAGATAAGGAAAGATGGAAATCCCTATCCTTTTTAAGGATCAGGATAAGAAGTTTAAAATCAGCCGTCTAGACAGAATTTACATAATTATCATGGAAAAAAAAACATATTGCTTGCTTTACAGATTATACTTGGTTGTTTTAAGCCTATTAAAATAAATTTAAACTGGACGAACTTCAAACCTGTTTTTTTCATATGCTCAACACACATTGCCAAAATTTATTTAGCAAAAAAATGTTAACATATTTAGAGGAAAAGATCAAGTTCAAATGTTACTGAAAATCAAACAGTTTGTTGTAACAAACTGTAAGTAAGGAGCGACTCAGGCCAATGATAACCGAAACTCTAAAAAAGGAATTTGGTTAACAATTATTACATCAAAATAATTGGATTGTTGTGTTGATTCCAAATATATAAATTTTATTATTTTTAATGCAACCCATCAAAGTCTGAGAATATTTTCACGATTTTTGAAAAAGTGAGGAAACATTCCATAAAGTCAAGTGAACTTAGAAAAAAATCACACCATTAGATGCAATATGCAAAAAGCCCTACTGAAGAGGTTTCAAGCTCCTTTTTAGAAAATGCGGAATTTTGCATTTTTTTTTCCTAAAGGAACAATAACGGACGCATGTTTATTTGTTGATGTTTTTTTTTCTTTGGGATGATTGTATTGAACCAATTGTCCTCGGAGATTGGGAAACAGCTCGTTTGAACGGAAATGAAAAGTTTCAGTGCCCTTTTTAAGTGATCAAAAGATTGCGCTACCCTAAAGTGGCGTTTTCTACCATTGCGAGACATCAAACTGCGATTTTGCTTCAAAGAGGACTAAGTTGCTCTTGATCGAAATTCTGAGATAGCCCATGGATTTTAAAAGTATCAGAAAAGTATATACTGCTCTTATTAGTTGCAGAGGCAGTATTAGTCAACGCTAGAAATTGATGTCTAATCCTTCTTGAATCCTGGGAGATTTTTTTGATCCACGCCTTTGTTATTTGTGCTAGAGGGTGGGGGGAGTATTAGTGTCCCTCTCTTTGCGACACTCTATTTCTATGCTACATTCACATGGTTTCCTGCACAGAGATCGAAAAGGTGAGGCGAGTCTTCAATATCCTAGCAAGAAACTTCAGGCGAGGGGGGAGGGAGTCGTTAACAAGTGCTACCAGGAGCTTTGTTTTCAGTGATTATAGATGGTAGTATTTCTCTTTTCCTCTTTATTTACAGTGCTTCAGTGCATTTAAACATATGTATGGCATGTAAGTAGAGTTGACCTTCTGGATTCTATGGAGGCACTAGGAATCACTCTGCTATTTGGTTGAGGCCATAGGAAGCACTGAAGCGTATCAAATTGAATGAACTGTATCTAGGTCATTCCCTAGGGCACTCTTGAGGTTGAACGAACTTTATGTAGGTCATTCTCTATTATACTTCTATGGAGGCCCTAGGAATCACTGTGCTATTTGCTGACCGCCTTAGGAATCACAGTGCTATTCTATGGATGCTCTACACCTTTTCAAAGAGAGTGAGTATCCCCTCGCAATGTCTTATGGATTCCACGAGACGTATAGGAAAACATTTCTACGAGCACACTGACATGCATCAATTGATACAGACCGTACAAGACTTGGCAAACATATTTTTTTAAGTTCAATAACCAAAACCTAGAGATCGTCAAATTGCGTATTCAAAGGTGGTCTCTTTGTAAAAATACTAGTTTTGACCTGGAGGCCTTATAATCATGTTTTTTTCGGTAGAATTGATTGGTATATGGTGTTAAATCATTTTGCTTAAAAGCTAACTCTAATTGCAAAAAAGGGTATAGCATTTGCGAATTGAACTGTATGAACGATATTAATTGTTGATTGAATAATAGGGATGTGAATGATCCTAATTAGTGATCGGACCGTATGAAGGTGGTAAAAAAAGGGCTAAACTGATTATCAGTTAAGGTAACCCCGAAGGGCTTGTTAACTCAGGCAATTTGTTATAAATTTGGAACAGCATCAATCTATGAAAATCGTTAAGGATGATAAAATGGTCCTGTGAGTTGACCTGGCTTTACTTCTTCGATATGATCTGTATTATGCACAAATGGCGGTTGAATAGTGTTGTCAATTTAATATAGGTCCTAACGTTATAGTCTACTAAAAACCTGATACTAATAGATACGTAGATGTCAAGAAAAGAATTTTAATAATGATAATCAGAACAACCATTAGAAATCCTTGCAAATCAAGTAGTGAGGTGATTATACGTTTGAAGCATCATGGATCATAAGCACCAACGACCGTAACTATCAGGGACCTCAACCTCCCAAAGGTCCCCTATCCCCAAACTCCAAGGGGGCTCCTCCCCTCCAACTTTTTGGCCCCCTCCCCCTACTTTTTTTATTTTTTTTTGAAGTTTTTTTTAACTTTTTTTTATTTTTTTTAACATGATATATTTTTTCAACTTTTTTTTTACATGTCTTCGAATGAGATGAAACATACTTAAAACATTAAAAGTTTACATTTAATATTTTCCAAACTTAAAATGAGAATGGTATAGATATGTTAGTCATGACCTTTACAATTAGAAAAATAATGTTTGTAGTAGCACTCTTTTTTTATTGCACTAAATTCTTTTTTTTGGACTTCGAAATTATTCAACTTTTTTTTACAGGTCTTAGAATGACAGGAAGCATACTTAAAATATAAAAAAATCACATTTAATATTTTCCAAATTCAAAATGAGAATGATGTAGAAATGTTAGTCGTGACTTTTACCATTAGAAAAATATTGTTTGTAGTAGCACTTTTTTTTATTGGACTAATTTTTTTTTAACTTCAAAATTATTAAACTTTTTTTTCTTTTTTTTTACGTATCTTAAAATGACATTATACACAATACAGATATTTTATTCTAGAAATTATGAAAAAATCGCAAGTAAGTAGCAAACTCTATCTTGAATTCGCCTCCTGGATAAACAAAAAAGACATTTCATTCAAGAAATTATGACAACATTCTAAATAAGTAACAAACTCTTTTTTGAATTTGCCGTTTGCATGCACAATACAGAAATTTCATACAAGAAATTATGAAAAAATTCCAAGTAAGTAACAATCTCTTTCTTGAAGTCAACTCTTGGATACACAATAAGGAAACTTCATTGAAGATATTATGAAAATATTTGTAAGTAAGTAACAAACTCTTTATTGATTTCACCTCTTGGATACACAAAAAAGACATATCATTCAAGAAATATATGACAAAATTCTAAGTAAGTAGCAAACTCTTTCTTGAATTCGCCGTCTTGAATTTGCCTGCTGGATAAACAAAAAAGACATTTTATTCAAGAAATTATGACAAAATTTTAAGTAAGTAAGAGAATCTTTCTTGAATTTGCCGTTTGCATGCATAGTACAGAAATTTCATTCAAGAAATTATGACAAAAATATTAGTAAGTAACAATCTCTTTCTTGAAGTCCCTTCTTGGATACACAACAAAAAAACTTCATTCAAGGAATTATAAAAATATTTGTAGGTAAGTAACAAACTCTTAATTTTTTTCACCTCTTGGATACACAAAAATTATATTTCATTCAAGAAATTATTATTAAATTCTAAGTAAGTAACAATCTCTTTCTTGAATTCGCCGTTTGCATGCACAATACAGAAATTTCATTCAAGAAATTATAAAAAAATTCTAAGTAAGTAACAATCTCTTTCTTGAAGTCCCCTCTTGGATACACAATACGGAAATTTCATTCAAGAAAATATGAAAATATTTGTAAGTAAGTAACAGACTCTTTCTTGGAGTCACCTGTTGGATACACAGTGCAGAAACTTCATTTAAGAAATTCGAAACAAGTGTAAGTAAGTAAGTAACAAACTCTTTCTTGAATTCGCCGTTTGCATGCGCAATACAGAAATTTCATTCAAGAGATTATGAAAAAAATTGTAAGTAAGTAACAAACTCTTTATTGCAGTCACCTCGTGGATGCAAAATGCAGAAATTTCATTTAAGAAATTATAAAAAAAATTATAAGTAAGTAGGTAATTAATTCTAGAATTCGCATCCTGGATAAACAGAAAAGACATTTTCATTTAAGAAATTAGGGGTAAAATGTAAGTAAGTAAGTAACAAACTCTTCCTTGAATTCGCCGTTTGGATGCACAATACAGAAATTTAATTCAGGAAATTATGAAAAAAATTTGTAACTAAGCAACAAACTATTTCTTGAAGTCACCTCTTGGATACACAATGCAAAAATTTCATTTTAGAAATTATGAAAAAAAAATTGTAAGTAAGTAGCAAATTCTTTCTTGAATTCGCCTCCTGTATAAACAAAAAAAGACATTTAATTCAAGAAACATTTGCAAAAATCAAAGTAAGTAACAAACTCCTTAATGTTTTCACGTCCTGGATACACGATTTAGAAATTACATTCTAGAAATAATGAAAAAATTCTAAGTAAGTAACAATATCTTTTTCGAAGTCCCCTCTTGGATACACAATACGGAATTTTCAGTCAAGAAAATATGAAAATATTTGTAAGTAAGTAACAAACTCTTTACTGATTTCACCTCTTGGATACACAATACAGATATTTCATTCAAGAGATTATGAAAAAATTGCAAGTAGGTAACAAACTCTTTATTTTTTTCACCTCTTGGATACACAATACAGATATTTCATTCAGGAAATTTTGAAAAAATCGCAAGTAAGTAACAAACTCTTTCTTGCAGTCACCTCTTGGATACACAATGCAGATACTTCATTTAAGAAATTATGAAAAAATTTTAAGTAAGTAAGTAAGTAAGTAAAAAATTCTTCTTTGAATTCACCACCGGGATAAAAAAGACATTTCATTAAAGAAATTGCGGGCAAATTTTAAGTAAGTACCAATCTCTTTCTTGAATTCACCGTTTGGATGCAAAATACAGAAATTAAATTCAGGACATTATGAAAAAAAAATTCTAAGTAAGTAACAAACTCTTTCTTGAAGTCACCTCTTGGATGCACAATGCCGAACATACAATTGAGAAATTATGAAAAAATTTTAAGTAAGTAGCAAATTATTTCTTGAATTTGCCTGCTGGATAAACGAAAAAGACATTTTATTCAAGGAACTATGACAAAATTCTAAGTAAGTAACAAACTCTTTATTGTTTTAACCTATTAGATACACGATGCAGAAATTTCATTCAATAAATTATAAAAAAAAATTGTACGTATGTAACAAACACTTTCTTGAATACACCTCTTGGATGCACAATACGGAAATTTCATTCAAGAAATTATGAAAATATTTGTTAGTAATTAGCAAACTTTCTTGATTTCACCTCTTGGATGCACAATACAGACATTTCATTCAAGAAATTATGATAAAATCGCAAGTAAGTAACCAACTCTTTATTGTCTTCACTTCTTGGATATACAATACGGAAATTTCATTCAATAATTTATGAAAAAAATTTAAGTAAGTAACAAACTCTTTCTTGACGTCACCTCTTGGACACACAATGCATAAACTTCATTTAAGAAATTATGAAAAAATTGTAAGTAAGTTTAGTAACAAATTCTTTCCTGAATTCACCTTTTGGATAATTAAAAAGACATTTCATTCAAGAAATTATGACAAAATTCTAAGTAAGTAACAAACTCTTTCTTGAATTTGCCATTTGGATGCACAATACAGAAATTTAATTCAGTAAATTATGAAAAAAATTACAAACAAACTCTTTCTTGAACTCGCTTCCTGGACAGACAATACAGCAATTTCACTCAAGAAAATATGAAAAAATTGTATGTAAGTAAAAAACTCATTCTTGAATTTTCCTCCGGGATACACAATACAGATATTTCATTCAAGAAACTAAAAAAATATGTACGTAAGTAACAAACTCTTTCTTAAAGAACACCTCTTGGATACACAACAGGGAAATTTCATTCAAGAAATTATAAAAATATTGCAAGTAAGTAATAAACTCTTTCTTGAATTCTCCTCCTGGAAACACAATACAGACATTTCCTTCAAGAAATTAAAAAAAAATGGTAAGTAAGTAACAAACTCTTTCTTGAATTCACCTCTTGGATACACAATACGGAAATTTCGTTCAAGAAATGGAAGAATTGTAAGTATTTATGTAACAAAATCTTTCATGAATTCAACTCGTGGATACACAATACAGAAATTTTATTCAAGAAATTATGAAAATATTGTAAGTAAGTAACAAACTCATTGGATACATCAGATAAAATTCACAAGATCCAAGTTCTATTTATTTTAACTTTATGCATCATTACGTTGAATTTAGGTTAGACCGGTTATAGATGGCAGCACACCCACTCAGACACAAACTTATGGTGAGAGAGACATGCAAAAAGTCGGGTTAATTCAGGTTCACTTAGAGTGGCCCACTCTAAGTGAACCTGAATTAACCCGACTTTTTGCATGTCTCTCTCACTATGAGTGTGTGTCTGAGTGGGTATGCTGCCATCTATAACCGGTCTAACCTAAATTCAACGTAATGGTGCCAAAAGTCAAAATAAATGGAACTTAGATCTCGTGAATTTTATTTGATGTATCCAATGAGTTTGTTACTTAGTTACAATTTTTCTTAACTTCTTGAATGAAATTTCTGTATTTTGTATCCACGAGTTGAATTCAAGAAAGATTTTGTTACTTACTTACTTACAGTTCTGTCCTAAATTATTGAACGAAATTTCCGTATTGTGTACCCAAGAGGTGAATTCAAGAAAGAGTTTCTTACTTACTTACCATTTTTTTATAATTTCTTGAATGAAATGTCTGTATTATGTATCCAGGAGGAGAATTAAAGGAAGATTTTGTTACTTACTTGCAATTTTTTCATAATTTCTTGAATGAAATTTCCGTATTGTGTATCCAAGAGGTGTAATCAAGAAAGAGTTTGTTACTTACGTACAATTTTTTTAGAATTTCTTGAATGAAATATCTCTATTGTGTATCTCGGAGGAAAATTCAAGAAAGAGTTTGTTACTTACAATTTTTTCATACTTTCTTGAGTGAAATTGCTGTATTGTCTGTCCAGGAAGCGAGTCCAAGAAAAAGTTTGTTTACAATTTTTTTCTTAACTTCCTCAATTCTATTCCATCATTGTACATTCAAACGGCGAATTCAAGAAAGAGTTTGTTACTTACTTAGAATTTTGTCATAATTTCTTGAATGAAATGTCTTTTTGTTTATCCAAGAGGCGAATTCAGGAAAGAATTTGTTACTTACTTACTTACAATTTTTTCATAATTTCTTAAATGAAGTTTATGCATTGTGTTTCCAAGAGGTGACGTCCAGAAAGATTTTGTTACTTACTTACAATTTTATCATAATTTATTGAATGAAATTTCTGTATTTTATATCCAAGAGGTGAAAACAATTAAGAGTTTATTACTTACTTTCGATTTTTTCATAATTTCTTGAATGAAATGTCTGTATTGTGTATCCAAGAGGTGAAATCCAGAAAGAGTTTGTTAATTACTTACAATATTTTTTATAATTTCTTGAATGAAATTTCCGTATTGTGTATCCAAGAAGTGTGTTCAAGAAAGAATTTGTTACTTACGTACAATTTTTTTTATAATTTCTTGAATGAAATTTCTTTATCGTGTATCTAAGACGTGAAAACAATAAAGAGTTTGTTACTTACTTAGAATTTTGTCATAATTTCTTGAATGAAATGTCTTTCTTACTTATCCAGCAGGCCAATTCAAGAAAGAATTTGCTTCTTACTTACAATTTTTTCTTAATTTCTCTAATGAAATTTCTGCATTGTGTATCCAAGAGGTGCCTTCAAGAAAGAGTTTGTTACCTACTTACAATTATTTTTTCATAATTTCCTGAATTAAATTTCTGTATTTTGCATCCAAACGGAGAATTCAAGAAAGAGTTTGTTACTTACTTAGAATGTCGTCGTAATTTCTTGAATGAAATGTCTTTTTTTGTTTATCCCAGTGGCGAATTAAAAGAATAAGTTGTTACTTACTTACTTACTTACTTACTTACAATTTTTCCTTAATGTCTTAAAAAAAGTCTCTGCATTATGTATCCAAGAGGTGACTTAGAGAAAGAGTTTGTTTCTTACTTGCGATGTTTTCATAATTTCCTGAATGAAATATCTGTACTGTGTATCCAAGAGGTGAAAACAATAAAGAGTTTGTTGCCTACTTGTAATTTTTTCATAATTTCTTAAATGAAGTTTCTGCATTGTGTATCCAAGAGGTGACTTCAAGAAAGAGTTTGTTACTTACTTGCGATGTTTTCATAATTTCCTGAATGAAATATCTGTACTGTGTATCCAAGAGGTGAAAACAATAAAGAGTTTGTTACCTACTTGTAATTTTTCATATTTTCTTGAATGAAATATCTGTATTGTGTATCCAAGAGGTGAAATCTTTAAAGAGTTTGTTACTTACTTACAAATATTTTCATATTTTCTTAAATGAAATTTCCGTATTGTGTATTAAAGAGGCGACTTAAAGAAAGAGATTGTTACTTACTTAGAATTTTTTCATAATTTCTTGAATGAAATTTCTAAATCGTGTATCCAAGACGTGAAAACAATAAAGAGTTTGTTACTTACTTAGAATTTTTTCATAATTTCTTGAATGAAATGTTTTTTTTGTTTATCCAGGATTCGAATTCAAGAATGAATTTGCTACTTACTTAAATTTCTTTTCATAATTTCTTAAATGAAATTTCTACATTGTGCATCCAAGAGGTGACTTCAAGAAAGAGTTTGTTACTTACTTACAATTTTTTTTCATAATTTCCCGAATTAAATTTCTGTATTGTGCATCCAAACGGCGAATTCAAGAAAGAGTTTGTTACTTACTTACTTACATTTTTTCCTAATTTCTAAAATGAAAATGTCTTTTTTTATCCAGGATGTGAATTCAAGAATGAATTTGCTACTTACTTACAAATATTTTCATAATTTCTTGAATGAAATTTCCGTATTGTGTATCCAAGAGGGGACTTCAAGAAAGAGATTGTTACTTACTTGGAATTATTTCATAATTTCTTGTATGAAGTTTCTGTATTGCGCATGAAAACAGCAAATTCAAGAAAGATTTTTTTACTTACTTAGTGTTTTGTCATAATTTCTTGTATGAAATTTATGTTTTGTCTATCCAAGAGGTGTATTAAAGTAAGAGTTTTGTACTTACTTGAAAATATTTTTATAATTCCCTGAATAAAATTTCTGTATTGTGTATCCAAGAGGAGACTTCAAGAAAGAGATTGTTACTTACTTAGAATTTTCTCATAATTTCTTGAATGAAATTTCTGTATTGTGCATGCAAACGGCGAATTCAAGAAAGAGTTTGTTACTTACTTAGAATGTTGTCATAATTTCTTGAATAATATGTCTTTTTTGTGTATCCAAGAGGTGAAATCAATTAAGAGTTTGTTACTTACTTACAAATATTTTCGTAATTTCTTGAATGAAATTTTTGTATTCTGTATCCAAGAAGGGCCTTCAAGAAAGAGATTGTTACTTAGAATTTTTTCATAATTTCTTGAATGAAATTTTTGTATTGTGCATGCAAACGGCGAATTCAAGAAAGAGTTTGTTACTTACTTACTTACATTTTTTTCCTAATTTCTAAAATGAAAATGTCTTTTTTTATCCAGGATGTGAATTCAAGAATGAATTTGCTACTTACTTACAAATATTTTCATAATTTCTTGAATGAAATTTCCGTATTGTGTATCCAAGAGGGGACTTCAAGAAAGAGATTGTTACTTATTTGGAATTATTTTATAATTTTTAGTACGAGATTTCTGTATTGCGCCGGCAAACGGCAAATTCAAGAAAAACTTTGTTACTTACTTAGTGTTTTGTAATAATTTCTTGAATGATATATATTTACTTCTATTCAGGAGGTGTATACAAGTAAGAGTTTGTCACTTACTTACAAATATTTTCATAATTCCTTGAATGAAATTTCCTTATTGTGTATCCAAGAGGAGACTTCAAGAAAGAGATTGTTACTTACTTAGAATTTTTTCATAATTTTTTGTATGAAATTTCTGTATTGTGCATGCAAACAGTGAATTCAAGAAAGAGATTTTTACTTACTTAGTGTTTAGTCATAATTTCTTGAATGATATGTCTTTTTTGTCTATCCAAGAGGTGAAAACAATTAAGAGTTTGTTACTTACTTACAAATATTTTCATAATTTCTTGAATGAAATTTCCGTATTGTGTATCCAAGAAGGGACTTCAAGAAAGAGATTGTTACTTACTTAGAATTTTGTCATAATTTCTTGAATGAAATGTCTTTTTTGTTTATCCAGGAGGCAAATTCAAGAAAGAATTTGCTACTTACTTGTGATTGTTTATTAATATCTTGAATAAAATATCTGTATTGTGTATCATGTCATTTTAAGATACGTAAAAAAAAAAGTTGAATAATTTCGAAGTCCAAAAAAAAATTTAGTTCAATAAAAAAAGTGCCACTACAAACAATATTTTTCTAATAGTAAAAATCCCGACCAACATTTCTATATCATTCTCATTTTGAATTTGGAAAATATTAAATGTGATTTTTTTTATGTTTTAAGTATGCTTCCTGTCATTCTAAGACCTGTAAAAAAAGTTGAATAATTTCGAAGTTCAAAAAAAAATTTAGTGCAATAAAAAAAGTGCTACTACAAACATTATTTTTCTAATAGTAAAGGTCATGACTAACATATCTATACTATTCTCATTTAAGGTGGGAAAATATTAAAGGTAAAGTCTTGATGTTTTAAGTAGGTTTCATCTCATTCAAAGACATGTAAAAAAAGTTTGAAAAATATATCATGTTAAAAAAATATTAAAAAAAAGTTAAAAAAAACTTCAAAAGAAATTCAGAAAAAAATAGGGGGAGGGGGCCAAAAAGTTGGAGGGAAGGGGGCATCCTAAGAGTTTGGGGATAGGGGACCTTTGGGAGGTTGAGGTCCCTGATAGATACGGTCGTTGGTGCTTATGTTCCATGATGCATCAAACCTATAATCACCTCACTACTTGATTTGAGAGGATTTCTAAGGGTTGTTCTGAATTTCATTATTAAAATTCTTTTCTTGACATCTACGTCTCTATTAGTATCGGCTTTTTAGTATACTATAACGTTAGAACCTATATTAAATTGACAACAATGTTCAACCGCCACTTGTGTATTATACAAAACAAATCGAAGAAGTAAAGCCAGGTCAACTCAGAGAACCATTTTATCATCGGTAACCATTTTCATAGATTGATGTTGTTCCAAATTTATAACAAATTGCCTGAGTTAACAAGCCCTTCGGGGTTACCTTAAATGATAATCAGTTTAGCACTTTTTTTACCACCTTCATACGGTCCGATCACTAATTAGGATCATTCACACCCTATTATTCAATCAAAAATTAATATCGTTCATACAGTCCAATTCGCAAATGCTATACCCTTTTTTGCAATTAGAGTTAGCTTTTAAGCACAATGATTTATCACCATATGCCAATCAATTCTACCGAAAAAAACATGATTATAAGGCCTCCGGGTTAAAACTAGTATTTTTACAAAGAGACCACCTTTGAATACGCAATTTGACGATCTCTAGTTTTTGGTTATTGAACTGAAAAAAATATATCTGCCAAGTCTTGTACCGTCTGTATCAATTGATGCATGTCAGTGTGCTCGTAGAAATGTTTTCCTATACGTCTCGTGGAATCCATACGACATTGCGAGGAGATACTCACTCTCTTTGAAAAGGTGTAGAGCATCCATAGAATAGCACTGTGATTCCTAGGGCCGTCAGCAAATAGCACAGTGATTCCTAGGGCCTCCATAGAAGTATAATAGAGAATGTCCTAGATAAAGTTCGTTCAACCTCAAGAGTGCCCTAGGGAATGACCTAGATTGAGTTCATTCAATTTGATACGCTTCAGTGCTTCCTATGGCCTCAACCAAATAGCACAGTGATTCCTAGGGCTTCCATAGAATCCAGAAGGTCAAATCTACTAATGTACTTAGACATCCGAGAGCCCTACTGTAGAGGTCACAATGGCTTCAGGCAATTAGAAGATCAAAAGTTATACAGAATTTTCTTTCATATGAACAATAATACCCCTCTCCATCCACCCAAACTTATATAGTAAAAATAATATAAAAAACTTCTATCCAAAATTTTATTCACTATCAAACATTTTAATTCTTAAGTGAATGACAAATGAATAGCGACTGAAGAACAGTCGAAAGGGAAACTGACAAGAGCGGGTCGAAAGAGCAACATAACCTCGAGCGGGTCGAAAAAAGAGCGGGTCGAAAGAGCAACAGTCGAAAGAGCAACAAAACAACTGAAAGAGCGGGACGCTACGAACCAATCTACAATTATTGATATGCAGAATTTAACAGCAAGGAATTGGGGGTTTATGGGGTCTGTAGCCCACATAGTATCTTGGTTAGGACCTAGATATGATTTGGAAAAGGATCAGAAATTAAGTTAAACAGATAAGTTTTTTCAACTAAAATTAAGGAGCAAAATTAAAAATTATAAGGAACATAAATTATTCTGTATATGAGAGGCAATGTCAATTCCTAAGCCCCTCGCTATTTGTGTAAGAGTTAAATAATAAAAACAAGTTTTTTAAACTGAAAGTAAGGAGCGATATTAAAACTTAAAAAGAACAGAAATTATTCCGTATATGAAAGGGGCTGTCCAGCGTTGCCACCGTCCGGGATTAATCCCGGTAGTCCGGGCTTTTTTTTTGCGGTCCGGGATTTTTTTTTGTCCGGGACTTTCGGGATTTCTTTAATAAAAACCGGGATTTTTTGCTAAAAACCGGGATTTTTGCTAAAAACCGGGATTTTTTATTAAAAAGAGATTTTCAACGATTTTGGCTGATAGTCTACTTTTTTTTTCTGTACAGTATCACGAATATTCTCTGTTTTTGCTAGTTCCCTCTGGATTTGCACTATTACACTGTAGAAACCATTTTTTCGTTCCGGATTTAACTTTTGAAAATTGGAGTCGAGCGGCGAATTCGAATTTTAAACGTGCTTTAACCTTGCAGGAAGTATTGAAAGTAGTCTCAACTGACGCCACCGTCAAGAGGAGACTTAAATCTCTCAGGTCAGTGCCCCGTGCAATGCCTCGGGCAAAGTTAAACTCAGAAAAGGTAAGTAAAAAGCGTACGGCATTCTACTTATTCTGTATATATATAAGTGGAATAAGTTTAAATAGTTTAAACAGGGATCTGAATCTCAAAGCTGATGGTGCTATTCCCAAGAAGCTTAACTTTATTTTGTTAACTACTGAACTATTGTATTATACCACCTATAAAATTGATCTTTGTTAGGTTACCATGCATAGGCCTAACTTATTAGGTTTCTCCTAATTTTCTTGAACAAGTAGGCTAGCCTAGGCTATTTGATTAGGCTGATTATTTTAGCCATATGGATTGCTGAATGTTTTTAATGCATTGATAGTTAATAGTAGAGTATAATGGCAAATACACAATTTAGTTTAAGCATAGCTTAGGCAAATTCAAGAAAATACTGCCCAATCTTAAACACATGATCCTATAGGCCTTGTAGGATACAAAGCCACTCAAACATAAATAGATTCAATCCCAGACATGTGCTGTAAAGAAAAATAGGCTACTAGGGTTTGCTAACTTTTCTTTAAGCTTAATTTTCAGTATAAAAAAGTTTCTGAGATCACATTGAGCTAATCCCAACAAGGTAATCTAAATCTATACATATGCAAGACTAAGAGCTTGCTTGGAAATGTAGGCTCTATTTGAATCAAATTATGCTCGTTTGTTTGTCCAAAGTTAGTGATTATCCAAACACCAGGGGTGCTTGGATAATATACCCAGTTCTTCATCAGCAGCTGATGTGTATTACCAAATAAAGCTAGTTTAAAGAAAAAATCAAACTGTTTTGTTAAGCCTAAAGGTGTATCTGGCTTTGTGGGGGAATAGACAAGGAAATAGAAAATCTAATGGTATATTTCCTTTTTTTTTTATCTGATTTCTCCCCTTTAATAAATATTAGAGCTAAAAATATGTTTTGCTATTACTAGGCCTAGACTAGTCTATCTTTACAAAGCCTATCTTTAGTCTACTTAAAATTTCCTTTTCATGACCTAGCCCCATTTTCCATTTCCTGACTTGAAGTAAAATCAAGTAATTGGAAGCATTGCATCAAGCCACAATGTCCATTGGGCTTGTATACATAATGGGCTGGGGCTTGATGGCAGAATTTGCTTCAACCCACACATTTTTTTTTTTTTTTTTTTTTTTTTTTTTTTTTTTTAAATTACCGACTGGCAGGATCAATACAAGATACTAGGGTATATAGGAGTGCTGTTATTGATGTGAAAAGTAAAGACCACCATCTAGTAGTGTCTAGGGTTAATCTAAAGCTGAAGTCTCGGAAGGGTAACTACCTCCCAGGAAGTTATGATGTTGGTAGACTCCAGGATGAGAATTTGAAACAAGCTTTCCAGGAACAGTTGAATACCAAACTTGAGAGTTTAAAAGTTGACAATGTGGAAGATGGTTGGAATAATTTTAGAAAAGCATTCTGGTAACATGAATTTGTGTGGACTTTTCTACCTCCCACCACCCATTTCCAGACATATTGTAAGATGACCTCTTTTTTTAATTTCAAGGATAAGTTTTTTAGGTAGAGAGGAGGTAACAAGAAAAATCTTTAGTCAGAACTTTTGAGAATCTTTTAAATTTCTTTCTATAAAATGTCCATATAAATAGACTAGCATTAGATTTTATGATTTAGGGGGTCTGCAGTATATTATACTTCTAATCATGAATTATGATGCATATGCAGTGCTCTTTCTTTCTGGAGAAGTTTATGTTCTCCAATACATAAAATCCCTATTAGGTTGCGATTATGCGAACTAGAAATCACGATAGCTCAAACGTCAAAATCGCTGGATTCAAAATTTTACTTTACACAAAAGCAGCAAAAATCGAGGTTTCAGGGAAATGCAAGGATCCCTACAGATCCAAAAGTAGTAGAAAAGCCGAAAGTACTGCGATATGTCCTTTAATTTGAGTCAGAAAAGTTTAAATTGGCCACACAAAGTTTCTGGAAAGTGATTTTGTGCTTGATAGGCTTAGAGAAGTAAAAATTAAGTAGAGGAGAATGTTAGCCCATCAACTTTTTTGTGGCAGCAGATAGATAGGAATTTCTTGGCCACTCGAGTACCTAGTCTTTAGCATTCTGACTATGTTTCTCTAGCCTGACTATATTTGTGATCATGCATTGAAGGAATAAGACTTTGCAGCCAAAAATCTTATAAGGCTTTATTTCTACATTTAACCTTGGCCTAGGTGGGTCTGAATGAAACAGAAATTCCAGTATCTAGAAAGTATTTGTTAGAAAGAAAAAGATCATATAATATTCCTCGGACTTATACCGTATGACCGGGGGAAGCTTTTGGACAAGAGACAGCTAGTTAATCAGCTAAGCATGGACAATAATGGGTAGATCTGTAAATCCTAAAGTCCCGGGGCGGAGGCAGGGGGGGGGGGTTAGAATATTAAGAATGCTAAATACTAGGTCCTCGATGGGCCAAGAAATTTATAAATATTTAAAAAGAATGAATATATATAAAAAATATATTAAAATATAATATATATTAGTATAAATATTTAAAAATATTAAGAAAAAATATTTATTTTCAATTTAAAGGACATAGGAACGCAAAAATAATGATAATACCTTCATTCATGGTTAAAAATCTCAATTCATATCCACCAAGCCTTTTTTTAACACGTTTAGGGATTTTCAAGATTTTGAGGCCAGACTTCATAATTCCTACACAGTGCTATCCGAGACCACGGCCGCAAAAAATTTGAAAATCGTTGATGTGACTTCTTACCCTGGTTGATTTAAAATGAAGGAAGAAAACAGAAAATGCAGTCTCTCTGCCTGCATTCCCTTATAGCTTTTCGTTAGCTTCTTCTGTAGCCTTTCATCGGCAACTGAGGAAAAATCAGCCAAAGATTATTTCGTCGCAACACCAGAGGGACGCTGCAAGCCCACGGACCAACTAGTAAATTCGTAAATAACAAACATTTGAAAAACGCTACGATTTTCGGTTTTTGATGGGAAATAGTGTTTTCTTGGGTCCCATAGAGAATTATTTGTATATTTTTTACGTTTCTCTGTCATTTCCCGAAAACCTAAACGCCGGGCATGCTTTTAATACGATGTTTAAGAGTTTTCTTTCTGGTTTGCCCCCCCCCCCCCGTCCAAAATTCTGCCTACGCCCATGCTTAAGTCTGCTCTTTTACAGATGAAGGACATTCGTCTCTTGTTTGCGAAAAAGCGGAAGAGTCCTGAGACTACCCATGGAGAGTCAGGATTAGCTGCCACCACAGGTTCGTCAGATCTTGAAAAGGAAATATTACTTACGAAACATCCACGTCAAGAGCCCGACGCTGGCTGTTCTGCCGACGCGGATTCGTCACATTGTGACAACGAAGTGTTTACTACCGTACGCCCACATCGACAGTCCGACTTCGATAATGAATACTCCTCCTCTGAAGAGTCAGAGGACGAACATTCTTCTGAAGATCTAACCGAAGACCTTAGCAATAGTGACGAAGGGTCAGAATTTGATCCAAATCCTGTGTCGCCGTCGGAGTCTGATAATGCTGAAAATGGGCGGCATTCTTTGAATGAGAAGAACAGAAATCTTAGAAAGGATTCAGTGAAAACCAAAAATGCGTCATCTTCCAAAGAGATTGGGAAGAGAAGAGAAAAACGTGCAGTCCAGAAAAGCAAAGGCAAGAAAAATTATGTAGATAAGTTCACCAGCAAGTGGCTCCATTTGCCAGAATTTAAGGGCTGGCTTAAGGCGTATGAAAAAGAGCCATCAAAGGCTTACTGTAGCTATTGCTCAAAACCACTCAAAGGGACTAAGTCTGCTATGAGACGGCATGCGTCCAGACCATTTCATGTTAACGCTGTCAAAGCTAAAATGAATCAAGTATCGGCTTTATCATGTGCTTCCAAAGAGCTCCAGGAGCGAGCCAAACTAAGAGACAGTATTTTAGGCCTTGAACTGGGCTTGTGTGTGTTTATTGTGAAAGAGAACCTTCCGGTTTCTAAAATGGATCAGTTGCCTGACGTTTTAAAAAACTACATAAAAGACTCGCCGACTGTTAGTGGTCTTGCTTGCGCCCGGACTAAATCTTCAGAAATGATCAAACACGTGAGTGCGAAAGAAGGGGAAGAGGAACTTGCTACTGATCTGACAGGATGCAAATTTTCGATAATCGTTGATGAATCTACCGATGTTTCGTGTACGAAGTTTTTAGTGATTCTAGTGCGTTATGCCAAGAAGGTCGAAAATGATCTTAAAGTTGTCGAAGAATTTTTAGCAATGCCAAAAGTAAAAGATGCATCTGCGGCTGGGCTAAAAGCATTAATCGTTAATGAGTTTGTCACTAGGGGCATTCCTGTAGCAAATATTATTGGTTTTGCTTCTGACACTGCTAGTGTTATGTTAGGCAAAAACAATGGATTGGCTACCCTCTTGAAACAAGAGCTACCATGGCTAGTGGTACATGGCTGCATCTGTCATTCTTTTGCCCTGTGCTCTGCTGCTGCTTGTGAGGCACTGGATTCGTCAGTAATCCAATTTAGTCATGACATATACAACTTTGTCGCCTTTTCACCAAAACGCAAAGAACAGTTTAAGGAATGCCAGGCCTTTTTGAATATTGCCGAACATGCCGTACTTTATCCAAGTAAAACAAGATGGTTGGCCATGGAGCAGGTGGTGCAGAGATTATTGGAACAGTGGCCTGCATTAACCTTGTACTTTCAGTCGATGATGCTGACAGAAATACCAGCAGCCAACGCAATATTGAAGGGGCTACAAAGCCATGAGTTGCAGCTCTATTATATGTTTCTCGGGTACATTTTGCCTGTGGTGAAAAGGCAGAATTTACAGTACCAGAGTGAAGATGTTAGGATTCACCTGATTTTGAAATCTGTGAGAGATACTCTGGGAGAAATTCTGAGAAACTTCATGAAAGAAAATTCTCTGCGAAATAAAGATCCCTTTGAAGTTGACGTCTTCAACCCTCATAACCTGAGACCTTTTAATGAGATTTACTTCGGTGCCAAATTTGATGTTCTAGTCAAGTCGGAAAACTTGCGTTTATCCTCTCATCAGGTGAATGACATTCAAGTCAAGTGTGTCAAGTTCTACCAGATTCTTGTGAAGCAGATTCAAAAAGGATTAACCATAGGGATCCTCTTTTGAAACAGTTAGAATGTATTGACCCTTCAATCGCTCTTTCGGGCCAGATCTCCTCTATAGCACCGCTGTACAGTAGGTTTTGTGCAACATACTCTGTTGACGTCGAGGAGCTTAACTCAGAGTGGAGAAGACTGCCATTTGTGGATGAGATCTTTGAAGTGAAAGGTAAAGAAGGTCCTGTAGCGTTTTGGTCCTTTGTGGACAGTTGTAAAGATGCAGGTAAAAATAAGATGTTCAAAGTCTTACCTTCATTTATGTTTACCATGATGAGCCTGCCACACAGTAGTGCCGGCGCTGAAAGGCAGTTTTCCCTTCTCAAGCTTATTAAGAGCCCGCTCCGGAACAGATTAGACAGCGAGATGCTGAGTGCCCTCATGCACGTCCACCGGTTCATACCTGATGCAAAGAAATGGACAGTTCCGGTGTCTCTTCTGGCGAAGGCCAGAAAGTGGAAAAATTCCGCAAAAATTAGTCCATTTCTGTGCATCAGGTATGAACCGCTGGATGTGCATTTTTTTTTTTTTTTTTTTTTTAATCCCACCTCCTCTCCTCTCAGTGACGTAAAATTTTTTATCAAAAATATTTTAAAATATACTACTTTAAGCGTCACCTAACTTCTTTATTATAAATTACCAGCCAAAGGTGGTCTTCCAAAAGGCTTACTCCTACAACTTTAAAATTTTTTAACACAAAAAAAAAAATATTTGCTCTCCCGTAGACTGGGCGTCCTCCGTCCGAGCTTAGTTTGATTTACTGAAGCTCATTTGTCCAGTTTCTTAGGGTTGTCATTTGATCTGTGCGAAAATTGAAGCGAAATGATTACTGAAACGTACCAATAAATATCTGAGAAACTAGTTATTTTTTTAGTTTGTTGCTTTACTTAGCGCTTTTTACTAATAACTCGGTAGTAACAGTTTTTCTGACTGTTGCTTTACAGTTTTCTCTTCAAATATCCAAAGGCCTGGGTTTAATACCAAGAAAGTTGAATTCTGTACCCAGATTCGGGAAAAAGGGATCTGTTTTTCTTCCGGATTCTTTCGTGTGAAAGCAGCAGATTCCTTTTTTTAGTACAATTAAGAATCCTTGGACTGAATGTTTGAATGATGTCGTTTGAATTTTCTCAGATTTTAGTACGTTCGGAATCCAGGTTTTCTGGGTAGTGAAGTCGGGCCTTGAGATTTCAAAAGGATGCTTTTGTAAGACGAATGATAGTTCCGCTGTTCACTTCTTGATTGACGAGACTTTCGACGAGATCCAAGGGTGCGTCTTGGCACAACCACTAAACAGAAAAGCAGGTATGATAAAAGGGAAAGGGACGTGTGAAGACGTGATAAAAGGCAACTTCTACCGCTGGCCAAGCCATATTGAATAGGGCTGCGAAGCGTGACGTCAATTCTTGGGCGGGAAATTCAAATAACGATGAAACGTGGATGCGTAGACACGTGTTTTCGGAACTTTGGCGAATTGTTTTGGCCTAAAAAAATTGTCGTAGATCCTACTAATCCACCAGAACTTTTTCACGTCGAAATAATACTAGGAATATTGACAATCAGTTGTTAGTTACTACTAGAAACCACGTTTCACGGTACTTCGAGTTTCGCGCCGTGCTTTTTACGTCATCACCTTGCAGCCCTATGTTGTATAACCTAAAAACCGTGTTCCGGGATTTTTTTTGAAATTTCGGGATTTTTTTTGAAGAAAAATCGGGATTTTATTTTTGAGCTGGTGGCAACATTGGGGCTGTCCCCTCCTCAACGCTTCGCTCTTTATGCTAAAGTTTTTTATTGTTTTAAAAAATAAAGTTGTGAGACAGAGTCAAACTTTAGCGTAAAGAGCAAGGCGTTGAGGAGGGGACAGCCTCTTTCATATACGGAATAATTTCTGTTCGTTAGAAGTTTTAATGTCGTTCCTTACTTTCAGTTTAAAAAACTTGTTTCTTTTTATTTAATTTCTGATCGTTTTTTAGTTAATGCAGCTTTTATTTTGGCTCACCGTCATTGAATAAGTGAACAAAATTTGCATAAAAATTTTACTTTTCTTTTGTTAAATGGATGTCTCTAAATTTGGTTATGACGTAATTTACAAATTAACTTACGTAACTAACTTCTATATTCGTATATTTTTCTTCCGGCAAAAAATACAAAGCTGCAGATTTTTGTAGATATGAGCTTGAAACCTATGTAATAGGTTTTTCTGATACGCTGAATCTGACGGTGTGATTCTCATTAAAATTCTTTCACTTGTAGGGGATGTTTCCCCCCTCTTTAAAAAATCGGGTAAATTATCTCAGGCTCGTAGCCTTTGATGAGTAATACTAAACTTAATAAAATTTATATATTTAGAATCAGCATTATAAACCCATTCTTTTGATACATTTATTGACATCAAAATTCCGTTTTTATAAGTTTCGATTACTGTTGAGCCGTATCACTTGTTTTTTTTTGTTTTTTTTTTATTACGTATATGAGGGGGTTCTCCCCTTAGTCAATACCACGCTCTTTACGTTAAAAGTTAAAAAACAAATTTAATTCACAAACCCCTGAATCACAAGGGCCGTTTAATCAGAATAGATAGCTCTTTTGAAAGCACAAAAAAAAACTCTAGCGTAAAGAGCGAGGTATTGACTTGGGGGAGAACTCCCTCACATACGTTATAATTTCTGTTCGTTTTAAGCTCTAATGTTGCTTCTTATATTCAGTTGAAAAAACTTGTTTTTTTTAATTTAGTTTCTGATCGTTTTTTAAATAATGCTTGGAAATCCGGCGCCCCCTTCATAGAAAAGTCCCTTACCCCAGAGAAACATCCTCCACGGAAATATTCTCCCGAGTAATCCCCTCCTCCATCCCCCCCTCCAGAAAAAAATCCTTCCTGAAAATGTCCGTATACTTCCTAATAACCAATAAATAATGCTGGCAAGTCCGGCACCCCCTTCATGGCAATTTCCCTTCCCCCATGAAAACTTCCTTCATGGACAGATCCTCCAACATAACCCCAAACTCCCCTCCAACTACCAGAAAAAACCCTCCTGAAAACGTCTGTATACTTCCCAATAACCAATACTATATGTTAACATTGGGTAAAGTTCATAACTTTTAGCCCTCTCCCCGGGGACTTCGGGGGATTAAGTCATCCTAAAAGAGATAGTTATCATATTTTCGACCATACTGAACAAAATGGCTATCTCAAAATTTTGATCGGGTGACTTTGGGGAAAAAATGAGCGTGGGAGGGGGCCTAGTTGCCCTCCATATTTTTTGGTCACTTAAAAAGGGCACTAGAACTTTTAATTTGCGATCCAATGAGTCCTCCCATGATATTCTAGGACCACTGGGTCAATACGATCACCCCTGGAAAAACAACAAAAAAACAAATAAACACGCATCCGTGATCTTTTTTCTGGCAAAAAATGCAAAATTCCACATTTTTGTAAATAAGAGTTTGAAACCTCTACAGTAAGGTTCTCTGATACGCAGAATATGATGGTATGATTTTCATTAAGGTTCTATTACTTTTAGGGGGTCTTTTCCCCTTTTTTTGAAAATCAGCCAAATTTTCTCAGGCGCGTAACTTTTGATGGGTAGTACTAAACTTGATGAAAGTTATATATTTGAAATCAGCATTGAAATATGATTCTTTTGATGTATCTATTGGTATCAAAAACCCGTTTCCTAGAGTTTCGGTTACCATTGAGCCGGGTCGCTCCTTACTTACAGTTCGTTACCACGAACTGTTTGATTAAGCCTTTTGTCCCAATTCTTTAAGAATAACTGCTGAAATTCAAGGGCTGTTATATTGGAATATTAAATTGGGCCGTCAAATCTTTAGGGTTTTTTTCAGCCCTAAAGAACTTCAGCGGAACGAGCGATAGGTTCAGGAGGGGCAGTTCCTTAATGTATGGAATAATGTTTGTTTTAAGTTTTAATTGAATTAAACTAAATTTTATTAATAACCCGTCTTAAAATCAACAAGAAAAACAGAGTACAAGCAAGAAAAAGAAAAGGGAAAAAAAGTAATTACAGTCACTACCAATACTGGAAAATTACACACAAAAACTAATTGAAAAGGCGGACCTACTCATAGTGTGTTTTTTCTCATAAGCCAGAATGGCCTCCAGAACTGCACCAAGAGGCTCAACAACACCACACGTAGCAGCAATATAGTAATTTCTAACGAAAGGAGGTACTTGTAGCAGATACCGTGCATACTTAAAAAATACTGTGCTGATATCTATCTTATCACGGGAAATCAAAATCTTCCAAAACGGGGACGAAACAATGCGTGAAGTAGGGCAACTAAATTATAAGGACTAGCCAGATACTTGCGGCTTGAATTTCTCTGGCTAGTAACAACTCCAGCATATGCAAACTGTACTTTTTTCAAAACTTGTTCAAGAAATAAACTCCGATTCTCTCGAAGAGTGCGACCAATCGGATGGTCGTTATATAGTAGGCTGTCATATAGTATATTATATGATTAGACGATGCTGCATTAGTTTCACCTAGCCT
The DNA here is from genome assembly GCF_049724085.1 of Artemia sp. Qi Xiang Cuo. Lineage (NCBI taxonomy): Eukaryota > Metazoa > Arthropoda > Branchiopoda > Anostraca > Artemiidae > Artemia > Artemia sp. Qi Xiang Cuo. The sequence continues at coordinate 12,745,274 of NC_142795.1, read as the reverse complement.
TACCGTAGAAACCTCCTCTGGGCAATTAAAAGACAAACCAGCTGACTTATGCACATTAAAATGCAGAACAATAGTCCCATAATTTTTTCAAGCTGACCAAACTTACTTTCTAAAGGCGTCAGCAATCGAGGAAAATATAGCCGGTCGTCCGCAAAACCTAGAAGTGACACATCAGTATGTTCAAAAATTTAATTCTATGACACGACCTTCTGTGCATTATTGGCATTATAATTATACAAAATCGGAGAAGTTATAACCCCTTACTTAATATCCTTATATACTGAAACCTCCTTACTTAGATCAGCCTCTTGCAAATAGACACAAAGCCTAAAATTCTCATACATATCGCGCAGTGATCGCACGATGAAACAACTCGTTTCAACTAATATCTGGACATGAATTCCTGAATCCGAGACTCTTCTAACATCATAAGGCCCAAAATCAAAGGTTCCCGCAAATGATGAGCCTAAAGTAATATATTACCAAGAAGAAGTACATCGGTACACCCCAAGTCATTACGGTAACCAAACTGACGCGGAGGAGTTTTCCCTATATCATAGACCTCATTAAATACTATGATTTCAAATAACTTACAGAATACAGAAGAAATTGTTACTGGCCAATAAGAAGAAGGCTCTTATGCTGGTTTTCCCTTTTTTTTAAATCGTGATGACCAAAACCACAATAAAATAACTATACCCTGTGTCAAAACCATCTGGAACAAAATGGTAACATGATGTTAAAGAACGTCACCTAAAAACGAAATATGTAAAGCACAAATGCCATGTTTAGAGTTTATCTTTTTTTAATTTTTCAACAGACAGCATTGAATCTAACTCTTCTTCATAACGTGACTATAAAACTGCGTCAGGCACTTTGAACTCTGAGTCAAAATAAGCAATCCACTCACTAGCTGGAATTTTAGATGTGAGTTTAGTTAGAGGTGAGGTGAGTTTAGTTTGATTTTTACTAAGTTTTGGGACAAACCTCAAGGCATGATATATTTCAGCACAACACATATATTCATGAGCCGTATTTCCGTCTCACTGCAAAAAGAATTTAATTTCTCTGCTGCAGATGAAAAGGACTTTTATATTGCTCAGTAAATCGGTACAAGTTCTCGTAAAGAGATCATTACACATATTTTCCATTCGTTGATTACTTTTCATCAGGGTTCGAATGGACCCGCCCACTCCAGATATTCCAGTAGTATTGACAAGGGCAAGGGAAGGTAATCGGAATAGTGACCATAAGCTACTACTCTTACTGCTTCGCTAACAGGAAAGTTTGTCAAATCATGGTCAAGGTTTGATGAGGTGCTGACAACACTGATAATCGTGTAAGATTTGTCTTAATCAACAACCTACAGCTCATCAGAAAGAGAACCCAGCACGAATTGAGTCCGTTTAGATTCCGTGCCAGGCAGGTCACAGCTGAAGTCTCCTTTAAAAAGAAGTTTCACTTTCCCTGTATTGTGAGTCTTCATAAGCCGACTTAACTAAGTACAATCTACCATGAACTTATTGTCAGAAATACTAAATTTATAGTTAGTAGGAAGATAAACGTTGATGATGACAATACCGCAAAGTTTCAGGGAGAGAAAGCAGCTATTTGAGACTAGCAGATCAGTTCTAAGAGAATTTCTGCTAAGAATGGCCAAACCTCCAGATGACCGACCTTTAGACTTAACACGTTCAACTGGCTGAGGAAACACTGGAGGGAACCTAAGAACTTGAGGAGGTTCATATTGTCCACTGATAGCAGTTGCTCATGTATGCAAATAGTTTCATAAGTCTGGCTCAAGTTATTTTGCAAAACTGTCTTCTCAATCCTTTTCCCTTTTATATTCCAAGACAAATTACTAAACATTTTGAGAACGTTTTTCCTTTTTCAAGTTCTTTGTGTTTTCTGGGCAAGCATAGTGGTAGCATGCATGATTTTTTGATTTCCATTTTAAGAACCGAGTAGGATTTTGACATGGGGTAAGAGTGGAGCTTATGCAGCCTGTTTCACCACAATGACTGCCAGTTTTAGCTCCCTTTTAGTCACTCGTCTTGTGTCCAAATTGACGGCATCGATAGCACCGTCTTGACAAAAAGAAATATTCTTTAATACGGAATAGTTCAAATACGGATTTTAATAAGGGTTGCTTTGGCATCAGAAAGCGAACTTTTCGAAAGAAATTATAATTTTATCGCTCGCGAGGCTCCACAACTGATTGCTTTCTCACAGTCCTTTGAAAGTCTCTTCAAATCACCCTCTGCCACATTACTGAGAAACCGTCTCAGAATGCTGGAGAACTGAGATTTAGCAATTCAGTTTTTGACTTTTGAGGGCAATTGAATTTTTTTTTGTGGCTGCTTGTTTCGAAAACACCGATAGCTGCCATTCCTTGTTTCTCCGTCTGAGAACTGCATCATTTTGCGATTTTTCCTCTGGGACCAAACTTGTCATACGGGTTTTACAGGAATCTGGATCGTCAAATGCAGGAGGCATGTTGTCCACAACTACTGAGAACGGTGTTTTCACTACATCCGGTGGCCTAGATAATGGCTAAAAGCAGTAGGTTGGTTTTTGAACTCTTTAAAAACCTTTAAACCATCAGTTAAAATATCCAGCTTCTAACACTTCCTGTTGCTCAGTGTCCTTCTTAAAAGACATTTCATTCCCTTTGGCAATAATTCAGACTACAATTTCATCTCCACATATGGGATCTGTCTCAGGCTCAAGGATTACGAATGTTGGAAGCATTTCTCCGGTCTTGGCAGAGCGCAATATTACCTGACATATTTTCACAGTCTTTTTGCTAAAAAGTTCATGTCGTACTAAAATTCACATCCATAGTATGCCCACAGCAGTTTCTCCAGTTTCATAATACTAAGATGGTTGAAAATTTCAGGTCCTTTATTAACAAACTCTTCTGTCTTAATATTTTTGGCCATGCATCAAGAAGAAAAAATACATTTAACACCTGTGTCGACCCCATCTGAGTCCTTTTCTGAGTCAATACTTAGTCATTTCCTCAATAGAGGCCTCACCCAGGCCACTCAACGCGTCCCGAGGTGACGGATAAGGTACGCCAGAGATATGTATGGTACCTCCATAGAAGGTATGCATCAAGGGGGGCCTACTCCCTGGGGGTCTATAATGGAAACTGCAACACCCTCGCCAGGGGGCCGTTAATACAGGTGGGGGAAGAAGAAGTTCCCTTCAATGTACACTTAGCAGGGCCCACCGGAGTTTGGACACGTCCCGTGACTTACAAAGCTTCTTCCAGTAACAGGTTGAATTGCATAGTGACGCAGAACACCATCGTGGGAGAATCTTCTAAGGGAGGAAAACTCAAACAGGGCATAAGATGCAGATCTACGGATAAAGACCTCTGCAAGGGCTGCCTTGATTCTGTCCGGGTACTTGCAAGACTTGAAACCTTGCGGTCAACTCTATCATAGGCACCGCAATCGCGCAGCCTAAGTAAAGAACGATGCTGGCAAAATATATTATTCTTTTTTTGTTCTTTTTTTCCATACCAGGGCACTTCGTATGGAAGGAGTTGTCGTAAAACATCGAAAAGGGCTCATTCGATTGAAAATTGGAGTGGTTAGTGCCACTTTTTTATTGTCGCAAGTAATTGGAGGGCAACTAGCCCCCACCCCTCCCCCACGCCTATCATTCCCCCAAACATATCCAATCAAAATTTTGAGATATCCATTTTGTTCAGCGAAGTTGATTTCCAGATAGAAAATATGTTTTTGAGGAGGAAGCTCCCCCACAACCCTCAGGGCAAGGGATTTAAGCTATGCCCTGGGGGCATATAAGAACGAAGTTGGCACAATGTATTATTTATTATTTTTTTTTCCTTTAGAGCAGGCCATATCGTATCGAAAAGGTTGACGTAGAAACTTCGAAAAGGGCTCATTCAATTGGAAATTGGAGTGGCTTGTGCCCTTTTTAATAGTTGAAAGTGATTGGAAGGCGACTAACACCCCTTCATTGCCCATCATTTCCCGAAATATATCCAATCAAAATTTTGAGATAGCCATTTTGTTCAGCGTAGTTGATTTATAGATAAAAATTATGTTTTGAGGAGGACACTCCCCAACATTCCTCAGGGCAAGGGTTGTAAGTTATGCCCTGGGGGCATATAAGGTTTTTTATTGAAGGCGTTGTCTTCAAAAGAGCTCATTCAATTGGATATTGAAAGGGCTAGTGCCTTTTTTAATAGTTGAAAGTGATTGGAGAGCGACTAATGCCCCTCTTACGCCCACCATTTTCCCAAACACATCCAATCAAAGTTTTGAGATATGCATTTTGTTCAACGTAGTTGAAAGTTCCAGAAATTAGGTCTTTTAGGAGGATAACCCGCCTCGGCGCCCTCAGTGCAGGGGTTGTAAGTTATGCCTTGGGGGTATATAAGGTTTATATAGATAGTTGTTATAGTAATTTCAAAAAGCGATCATTTGATTGGGAATTACCCTTTTTAATAGTCGAAAGTGAGTGGAGAGTAATTAACCCCCCTCTCACGCCCACTGTTATTGCAAGCATATTCAATCAAAGTTTTTAGATAACCATTTGTTTAACGTAGTTCAAAGTTCTTATAATAAGGTCGCTGATGATGAAAAACTCCTCTCAGCCCCCAGGGGAAAGGTTGTAAGTTATGCCCTGGGGGCAACTAAGGTTTTTATAGATAAATTTGTCGTAAAATTTCAAAAGGGGCTCATTCATTTGGAAATTGAGAGGGATAGTGCCCTTTTTGATAGTCGAAAGTGATTGGAGGGTAGCTAACCCCCCTCTCACGCCCGCCATTTCTCCAAACACATTCAATCAAAGTTTTCAGATAGCCATTTTGTTCAACGTAGTAGAAAGTTCTGGAAGTTAGGTCTTTGAGAATGAATCCCCCCGCAGCCCTCAGGGCAAGGGTTGAAAGTTATGCCCTGGGGGCATATAAGGTTTTTATTGAAAGTGTTGTCGTAGAAACTGCAAAAGAGCTCACTTGATTGGAAATTGAAAGGGCTAGTACCATTTTGAAAAGTTGAAAGTGATTGGAGAGCGACTAATGCCCCTCTGACGCCCACCATTTCCCCAAACACATCCAATCAAATTTTGAGATGGTAATTTTGTTTAACGTAGTTGAAAGTTCTGGAAATTAGGTCTTAGAGGATGACAACCACCCTAACAGCCCTTAGGCCAAGGGTTGTAATTTATGCCCTGGGGGCATATAAGGTGCTTATAGAAAGTGTTTTCGTTTCAAAAAGGGCAAATTCGCTTGGAAATCGAAAGGCTTGGTGTCCTTTTTAATAGTCGAAAGTAATTGGAAGGCTTGACATTTTTATAGTAAAGATCGATGTGGGTATAATGTATTATTTTGTTGTCGTTGTTGTTTAGACCAGGGCACTTCGTATCGAAGGAGTTGTCGTTGAAACATCGAAAAGGGCTCATTCGATTGAAAATGACAGTCGAAAGTGACTGGAGGGCAACTAATCCCCCTGAAACGCCCGCCTTCCCATTCGCCCATTACGTTTAAAAACTAAATGTTGCCTTAATATTAAATCAAAATGTACTGTTTTAATGCTAATTCAAAACAAGGCATCTCAGCAGTATCCCAAGAACGACTGAGAGTATTATGTTCAAACTTTTGGGGCTACTTCTGCTCTTAAAATTTAACCAAATCAAAATAGTATAAGTGTATCCAAGATATCAAAGTAAGTAAATAGATTTTTTTCTAAATAGTATCAAGTTTTCCATTTCAGGTCAACTAGAGGAGGTATGAAACTAAATTAAAAACTACTTTTTGTGGCCAGAATTTTAAAAGGGTGTATGTTGTTAAAAATTGCTGAAAATTTCTTTCCAGCATACAAATAGCAGGCCAAATTATAAAGTCTTAAAAAAACAAAAATATTTAAAGTAGTATTTTCTTTTTTTCCCGGAAAGACTATGACAATATAAAACGAACAGAAATTAATCAAAGAAACTTTTTTCGCAAAACAAGTTTTTCAAAGAAAAGTAAAGAACTCCATTAAACAAAAATTGAGCAAAAATAAAATCAAATAATCTACCAAACGTGAAACTACCACAAATCAGCATCGATATATAAATGAAACCCAAAACGAAAAGAAATTACAATTAATAACCGAGTCAAACTCAAAACGAGCAGAAATTAACATAAGTTGGGCACAAAACCCCTATGCCTTCCCAAGGCCAGAGCAAAATTTGCACTTTACTGAAAAAATACAAATTAGTGTGCATTGTCAGTTTATTATAAATGTACTGATATTTAGTAATGAAAATGTTAATATTATTTGATTTATTAAAGTCATAAAAGTAAAAACATTTATATTTTCTTCAGTAAAGTGCAAATTTTATTCTGTTATTGGGAATGAATAGGGGGTTTTTAGCCCAACTTATGTTAATTTCTGCTCGTTTTGAGTTTGACTCGGTTATTTATTGTAATTTCTGTTCGTGTTTGGTTTCATTTATTTATCGAGGCTGATTTGTGGTAGGTTCACGCTTGGTAGATTATTTGATTTTATTTCTGCTCATTTTTTGTTTAATTCTTTACTTTTTCTTTGAAAAACTTTACTTTTATTTGAAAAACTTATTTTGTGGAAAAAGTTTTTTTTTTAATTAATTCCAAATAAACATCAATGGATTTCAGATCAAGAGAATTTAAGAAAACGACTATGGCGTTCCCTGCGAGCGACGCAACCATCTTTGGCGCACGTGCCCAGAAGTAAGCAAGCCAACCATGCTACTGTGTTCCCGGCAGGCAACGCGACTTCTAATATGGCGTGACGAAGTGAAAAAAGCAAAAAGCCAGATCTTTGGGAAAACCAACAACTGTCATAAAACAAGCCAAATCAAGATAAACTATTGGTTGTTGGACTTCCAATCTGCTCAACAAAAGCTACACAAGCTCTCATGATTCATTAGAAGGGATGAAGAAGTACATGATTGATATATTATGCGTTTATGAGACCAGAATCTCCGGTTCCGGCTCTACAGTAATTACAGGTATCGAAAAGTTACAACAGTTCAACTCCTACTCTGGAGTCTGGTTCTACTCCGGATTAGAAGATAACTCTGGACTCCTTTGCTTTGGTTTGTTTATGAACCGAAAAATCGGAAACGCACTTCAAGAACGGGAACATGTTTTTCCCCGACTGGCCAGGATTAGGCTTAAGGGCAGCCCTGCAAATGTTTCCATTCCCTCTGCATACGTTACTCGTGATGCCGCTGCTACCGCTAAGAATGAATTTTATACCGAATCGCAACATATCTCTTCTTCAGTTGCTGCTTTAGACTACCTGATTGCTGCTAGGGACTTCAATACGAGAGTTGGTCTTTCTGATTAGACCCCGCCCAAAACCCTGTAAAGTTCAGACTGGGGCATAAATGTGAAAATGAGCAAAGACGGGTTAACTACGCCTTGATGAATCATCTTTTTGTCAACATCATTATTTTTAAGCACAAGCCAAGCCATCTATTGACGTGACATTTCAATGATTGTGTTACTAAGGCCCAACTTGACCTAATTCCTGTACACTAACGCTTGATAAGTTCAGTAATGGATTCGCGCTTTTACAACGGTGTGGACACAGGCTAAAAATTTGGGTCCGATCAGAAGCTAGTCCTTGCAAAAATGCTGCTTCGGTTTGCGTCTCGGAGAAAGAACAAACCAAAATCCCAAATAGACATTGGTAAGCTGCAAAATAAAGAAATTCGAAAAACTCTGAACACGGAGCTAAAGAACCGTTTTGATACCCTAAACTTGAATGAGGAGGGAATCGTGACTCTGAGCAAAGATGGGAGACCTTGAAAACAGTGATGAGAGCGACCATCGAAGATATCCTAGGACGAATGAAAGTGAAACAAAAGCATGGGATCACTACCAGATCTTTGTCAATAGTTGGAGAGCGAATGAAAAAGACAAACAGCCCTAAGGATGTCACAAAATTGTTGCACAGACAGGTCAAGCTCTCTGCTCGTCTAGACCGCCGTAAAATGTGGGAAGAGATTGCTTTGTCATTAGAAAAAGCAGCATGCGCTCATGACACTTGAACAATCTGTCAGATTCTCAGGGAATCGACTGGTAAGAACGCTGCTGAGTCTGAAGCTGTCAGAGACAGATCAGGAAAAGTCTTTAGCTGTCAAAAGGAGCATTTGACCAGATAGAAAGATCACTACCTAGCACTACTTAACAATCCCAATCATCAACTCCTTTCCCCCCCCCCCAGTGTTAAAAAAGAGCCTTATAATTTCGAAGTGAATGCCCAAAAAAGAGCAGAAATATTCAAAGTGATTAAAGCCCTGAAGAACAACAAAGCCCCAGATCAAGTTGATCTTGCCTGGGAAATATACAAATAGTGCCCTGACATCACTGTGGGACAACTTCATGGTATCCTTGAAAATGTGTCGAGGACCAACACTTTCCCAAAGGATTGGACAACATCATATATTCTCCTGTTCTACAAGAAACTTAGCAAAAATGAGTGCAGAAATTACAGGGGAATAAATCTAATTGACATTGCGGTAAACAATTTCTGGAATTATTTACATCAATTGCTTCAAGGAGGCAAGGGAGAAAAGCAAGCCGGTTTTCGTCCTTTTAGAGGCTCGGCTAATAATATTTTTGCACTCGAAAGGTATAAATCGAAAATATTTATCCAGCAGTTCGAAAGGTATAATGTGCCCCTGATTCTGATATTTCTGGACTTCGTTACCGCCTCCGATTCCATCACTAGCCAAAAACTTGAAAAAATATTAAAAAACAGTGGAATACCTCCAATATTTGTCGAACTGCTTAAAGCACACTACAAACGATCAGTGAGCCGAGTTCGAGTTTACGGAAAAGAGACTGAAAATTCTCAGTTGAGTTTAGAGTAAAATAGAGCTGCATCCTATCTTCGACTCTGTTTAACAACTATATTGATTGTGTGTTTGAGAATGCACAATCTTCTCATACAGGAGCTCAGGTTGGACAGAACCTTTCACTTGATGACCTTGACTACGCTGATGATGTCGAAATCCTGTCAGACCGAGAGATTATTTTCCAGAAAAAAACGCAGAAAAACACCCCTGGGTAATTCCCCCGGAAGATCTCCACATAAAAAATTTGGAAGTGGGTATTTAACTCCGTTTGAAAATAATTTCCACGGAAAGGGGTATTTCTGGGGTGATCGAGAAACCGATAGGAAATTGAAATCATTCAAATGAAAATATGCTAAGGAGAATTTCTTAGGGTGGATCGTCCACAAGTAATTTTACTGAGAGGGGGATTCTCAGCGAGGATGGAACTGTCTGGAGGGAATTTCACAGGGGGGTGGTGCACTTTACGTTGGATTACATTTCCACGGAGAAGTTTTCCATGAGAGGGAGGGGTATATTTCATAGAGGGTGAGCCAGATTTACCGGTATTATTTTGAAAACGAACAGAAATTATGCCACATATAAAGGGTTGCCCCCTCCTCTATACCCTACTCTTTACGATAAAGTTTGAATGTTGACTAAAATTTAACCACGGGGGCCCATTTGATTAGAATATGAAGCTATTTTAAAAGTTTTAACAGCTTTAGCGCAAAGAGCAAGGTTTTGAGGAGAGATTTTTTCCTTCCTATCAGGAAAAAATCTGAAAAAATGGATATACAAATTTTGTTTTAATTTTTCATGTACGATGAGCAAAATTTGAATCAATATTAGATGAAAAACTATCAGAAATTAAACATAAAAAAAAACAAGTTTTTTTTTACTGAAATTAAAGAGTGAAATTAAAACTTAAAACGAACGGAAATTATTCCATATATGGAAGGGGTTTTCCTCTCCTCAACGCCTCGCTCTTTAAGCTAAAGTTTGGCTCTTTCTCACAACTTTACTCTTTAAAACAATCTAAAATTTTAGCGTACAGAACGAGGCGTTGAGGAGAGGATAGACCACTTCATATACGGAATAATTTCTGTTCGTTTTAAGCTTTAATATCTCTCCTTACTTTCAGTTAAGAAAACTTGGTTTTTTAGTTCAACGTCATAGAAAAAATCTGTTCTTTTTATTTGTGTACGTTTTTATTACTGAATCAAAAGCTATTGTAATTATGAGAGCACTGGCCCTTAAATTCTCACCCTTCACACTAAAGTTGAAATGTTGATACTCATATTCAACGTATTTTTTTTTCTGCGAAGAAAAAAAAAGCAAAATAAATAATCATTAATCAGCCCCCCCCCCAAAAAAAAAAAATGAGTCATCAACATACTTAAGTTTTTTTAAATATTGATTGCTTGTCTGTAAAATGCTTTTTCAATTAAGATGGTAAAGGTGCATCCCCAATTAGGTATATATTTGGTGGAAGTTTATACTTTTGAGCTAGAGAATTCAGTTTCTAAATTCCATTGGTACTTGCCGTGAATTCGAAGAGAAGGTGTCGCAAGGTTTTTTCAACCAAGTTGCAGAATATACAGTTTGCGGTACTGTGTTGCTTCCATCTGAATTCTTCTTTTCTCAGTATTACTGATAAGCTTTTTATTTTGAAATAAGCCCGATTCAGGCTCTTTGAATATTGGAACCAGAGCAAGAGGAGGCTTTCTATAAGGATTTTTCTACCACAAGGGTTAATATGTACGCGCTCCACTCCGACCTGAGTGTAACTCAGATTTGCTGGCAGGCGCTACTACTCCTTTTAGTCTCTTTCTGAGGGGACCATTGCTTTTCTCAGTATTACTGATAAGCTTTTTATTTTGAAATAAGCCCAATTGTATTCAGGCTCTTTGAATATTGGAACCAGAGCAAGAGGAGGCTTTCTAACAGGATTACGGCTGCTAATTGCATGTCTAAGCGTTATTGAATACTTTTATTCAAGTTGGGGTTTGATAGACTTTGCTGTCCCTGTAGAAAAACTCTCCAATTTTTCATTATTATTCATGCCTACATAGTTAGGGATATGCCGGAGAGCCAGAGCTACGTTAACCTTGGATAAAGAATCCAGTAGCTTCCATATTTCCTGCAAATCAGTGAGCTTTGCATTCCAGGCTATATAGTTTTTATGAGTCTAAGAGCAGTTTGAGAACCCGAGAAGATGGCTACCTTACATAGGTGGGAAGGTGTATTGTTGACAGCCTTGTGAGATTCACTATAACTGCCGGTTCAGCCGTCAAAACGGAAGAGTCCGGTGGAAGAGGCTTTGGAATAGTAGGGGAAATATCTGGAATAATTGCTTCTGTGATGAATTTACCCCTACTAGGGATCCATCAGTGTAAACAAGTTGATTATTATTAAAATCTGTAGCTTTTTCCTAAGAAATTCAGCTCTGAATAGTTCATATGGTATATTCTCTTTTTGTCCTGTATAAGGTCAAGACTAACGTTTGGTGAACCAAACTTCTATAAAGAAGAGAATTTGAAAGAATCAATCTTCATTTTATCTATTGACTAGTTTGGACAAAGTGCTAAAACTGCTTGCCAAGATGCAATCCCGATTTGTTCTGCTGTCTAACGCTTCAGTAACAAATAGTGAAAATAGGGTGTCACCCCCCGTAAGTTTGAATCCTGGTATAATATTTGACAGTGACTTTGGCTATTCTCTCCCTTATAGATACAACCCCTGCTAATTTCCTGGTACGTTGACTAGAAGTATAAACGCACGTTAATCTGGAATTTGAATAACAAATTTTAAATACTACGAGAGGGCATTGGAATTCTAGAAATGACTAGGTTGGGCATGACCCAAAATTAGCTGGGAGCCACTGGTCTAAAAGTATGATAATGGATTACTCAACTAATAGATAGGTTTAACCTTAGAAAAATAGTCGTCTTAATTTTTGTACTCATTTTTGCTAGCTTTCTTGTAGAATAGGAGAATATATGATGTCCTCCAATTCTTTTGGAAAGTATTGATCCTCCATACATTTTCAAGGATACCATGGAGTTGTCTCGCAGTGATCTCAGGGTATTGTATATTACCCGGGCGAGACCATCTTGACCTAGGGCTCTTGTTGTTCTTCATGGCTATAATCACTTTGAGTATTTCCGCTCTCGTTGTGACATTTAGTTTCAGATTATAAGGTTCTTTTTTAACATTGAGGAGGGGAGCTTGGAAGTGATCTTTCCATCGGGTCAAACGTTAATTTTGACAGCTAATGGCTTTTCCTGATCTTTCTCTGATAGCTTGAGACACAGCAGTGTTCTTGCCAGTCAATTCCTTGAGAATCTGACAGAGTGTTTGGGTGTCATGAGCGCATGCTGGTTTTTCTAAGGACAAAGCAGTCTCTTCCGACATTTCATGGCGGTCTAGACGAGCAGAGAGCTTGACCTGTCTTCGCAACTCCTTCGTGACATATTTAGGGTCGTTCGTCTTTTTCCTTGGCTCTTCGACTATTAGCAATGTTCTGGTAGTGATCCAATGCTGTAGTTTCACTTTCATTCGGCCTAGGATATCTTCGGTGGTCGCTCTCATCACTGTTTTAAAGGTTTCCCATCTTTGCTCAGAGTCACGATTTCCTCCTCATTCAAGTTTAGGGCATCAAAACGGTTCTTTAGCTCCGTGTTCAGAGTTTGTCGAACTTCTTTTTCTTGCAGCTAACCCATGTCGATTCGGGATTTCGGTTTGTTCTTCCTCCGAGGTGCAAGACGAAGCAAGATTTTTGTAAGGACTAGCTTGTGATCGGACCCAAATTTTTAGCCCGTGTCCGTACCGTTATGAAAGCACGAGTCCATTACTGAACTTCTCAATCGTTGGTGTACAAGAATTAGGATAAGTTGGGCCTTAGTAACACCGTCATTGAAATTTCACGTCAATAGATGGCTTTGTTCTTCCTCCGAGATTCAAGACGAAGCAAGATTTTTGCAGGGACTAGCTTGTGATTGGACCCAAATTTTCAGCCCGTATCCGCACGGTTATAAAAGCGCGAGTCCATTACTGAACTTCTCAAGCGTTGGTGTAAAAGAATTAGGTTAAGATGGGCCTTAGTAACACCGTCATTTAAATTTTACGTCAATAGATGGCTTGGCTTGTGCTGAATAATGGTGTTGGTGACAAAGAGATGATTCATCAAGCTAAAGCAAATAAACCAACTGATAATTTTTCCCTATAATTGTATGATTATAGAAAACTAGCACTTTACTAAAACACTAAACAATTATAGGAGTTTTGGTACAATAAAAGCAAACCGATTAACAACGTTTTTAAAAAAAAAAAAACATTTTAAGATTGGTGCTCATTTTTTTTCATAGGATTGGTTTGTAGACAATTTCGAAGCGAAACCATCTTGATAGTATTGAGACTAAAGACTAGCTTCATAATTTTTATCATAACTAAAATTTTTGTTTTATAGAGAGAAATAACAAGATTTCCGGATTTCATACAACGCTTTATTTGTTCTTTATTTTGAGTTTCTTAGTTTTTGAGTATTTATTCGAGCTCTAAAGCTTGTGTTTTACAATTTAAATTTATAAATTACTTACTATTGGTGTTATCGAACAGTTCGTGGTAACGAACTGTAAGTAAGGAGCGACCCGGCTCAATGGTAACCGAAACTGTAGAAAACGGAATTTTGATACCAATAGATACATCAAAAGAATCAAATTTTAATGCTAATTTCAAATATATAAGTTTCATCAAGTTAGGTTCTACATATCAAAAGTTACACACCTGAGAAAATTTGGTTGATTTTCAAAAAAAGGGGGAAAGACCCCCTAAAATTTATAGAACCTTAATGAAAATAACACCATCATATTCAGCGTATCAGAGAACCCTACTGCGGAAGTTTCAAGCTCCTATCTAGAAAAATGTAGAATTTTGCATTTTTTGCCAGAAGAAAGATCACGGATGCGTATTTATTTGTTTGTTTGTTTTTTTTGTTTTTTTTTTTTTCCCAGGGGTGATCGTATTGACCCAGTGGTCCTAGAATATCATGGGAGGACTCATTCGAACTGAAATTAAAAGTTCTAGTGCCCTTTTTAATTGACCGAAAAAATGGAGGGCAACTAGGCCTCCTCCCACGCTCATTTTTTCCCAAAGTCACCCGATCAAAATTTTGAAATAGCCATTTTCTTCAGCATGGTTGAAAATAAGATAAATATGTCTTTTAGGATGACTTAATCCCCCGGAGTCCCCAGGGGGAGGGCTGAAAGTTATGAACTTTACCCAATGTTAACATATAGTATTGGTTATTGGGAAGTATACATACGTTTTCAGAGGAGATTTTTTCTGGTAGTGGGGGGGGGGGAGTGGATCTGGGGTTATGTGGGAGGATCTTACCATGAAGGAAGTTTTCATGGGAGAAGAGACATTGCTATGAAGGGGGCGCCGGATTTCCCAGCATTTTTAAAATAAAGATCAGAAATTATATATATAAAAAAAACAAGTTTTTTAACTGAAAGTAAGGAGCAACATCAAAATTTAAAACGATTGAAAACATTACGTATATGATTGGGTTCATCCCCTAGTCAATAACTCGCTCTTTAAGCCAAAGATTATTTAGTACTTTCATAAGAGCTATTTATTCTAATTAACGGCATTTGTGATTAAGGGTCATTTTTAAAGAATTGGAACAGAATTCGAACTTTAGCTTAAAGATCAAGGTATTGACTAAGGGGCGAACCCTCTAATACACGTATTAAAAATATAAGAATATAGAGGTTCGTTACGTAAGTTGATTCGTAAGTTACGGATATTTATTACTAATAAAAACGTTCGTAAATAAAATTAAACAGCTTTCGAGAAAGCCATTTAACCAAATAAAAGTAAAATTAATCTTCAAATTTTTTTTTTTATTATTCATGTACGGTGAGCCAATATCAAAACCTGCATTAATTCAAAAACGTTCAAGAATTAAATAAAAAAAAAAAAGTTTTTTTAACTGAAAGTAAGGAACGACGTTAAAACTTAAAACGAACAGAAATTATTCCGTATATGAAAGGGGCTGTCCCCTCCTCAACGCCTCGCTCTGTTCGCTAAAGTTTGACTTTCTCACAACTCTATTTTTTTAAACAATGAAAAAATTTAGCGTAAAGAGCGAGGCGTTGAGGAGGGGACAGCCTCTTTCATATACGGAATAATTTCTGTTCGTTTTAAGTTTTAACGTCGTTCCTTACTTTCAGTTAAAAAAAACTTGTTTTTTTTTTATTTAATAGCCGGTGAGACCAAGATGCTACCTGATAAATTAATCAATTATTTTTGTATGCTGTTCAATGACTTCGCGGCTATTAAAATAACATTTTTTTTATGCTTAAGCTGTAAGATAAATTTAACTTCATACTGGAAGGTAATGAAATCGCAGCTGGTGTAAGACTATGAAAAGTGTTACATATCAAATTGTTGCTGTCAGGCTACTTACTCCCTTTTGACTCTTTGGTGCCTTTGGGTTTATACAAAAAACTCTTTTTTATTAAATTAATCTTTGTCCGTTTTTAATTTAAATTTAATGTAGAAGCAAGCAGATCTATTTTATTTTTTCATATAGGGGTGAAGCCCCCTGTCATATACAGAATTATTTCTGTTCGTTTTATTAGCCGTTTTATTCGCGGCTATTAAAATAACATTTTTTTTATGCTTAAGCTGTAAGATAAATTTAACTTCATACTGGAAGGTAATGAAATCGCAGCTGGTGTAAGACTATGAAAAGTGTTACATATCAAATTGTTGCTGTCAGGCTACTTACTCCCTTTTGACTCTTTGGTGCCTTTGGGTTTATACAAAAAACTCTTTTTTATTAAATTAATCTTTGTCCGTTTTTAATTTAAATTTAATGTAGAAGCAAGCAGATCTATTTTATTTTTTCATATAGGGGTGAAGCCCCCTGTCATATACAGAATTATTTCTGTTCGTTTTAAATGTTAATGTTACTCCTTACTTCCAGTTGAATTTTTTATTGAATTTATGACGGTTTTCAAATAACGTCAGGAAATCCCCCACCCCCCTTGTAAAATTTCTCCTGGAAAGTTACCTCAGAAACTTTCCTTCCTATGAAAAACTCTTTCCGTGGGAAATCCCTCCCTCCTGCAAAATTCTCACTCTAGAAACGTCCGAATATTTGAAGATGTGAACAATGGACAAATTGAACAACTTATAACCCTTTCTTTCGAGACTATGGGAACCAAAAGAAACAATAATTTGTCAAACTTGAATATTTCGATTTAGTTAAAAAAAAAATTCCGAAACACTAAAGGAAAATGTAAAACAAAAAGTGAAGCCATTTTTTTATCCAGAAATTATTTTAAAAAATCAAGCTCAAAATCGCTCAAATTTTTGCGGTTAATCGTAAATTTTTGGCATGTACTAGGAAAAATAGCACCGGTAAGGAATTACTGCAGTCACCCTTAAAAAAATAAAAGTTATCCTTAAAATCATACAGATGATATAAAACCATGATTAAAAAAAATTACCGATATGGAATTGAACCCTTGACATTCTAATTCAAAGTTCGCCGCTCTACCAAGCGTACTGTGAGTTCTGGTAATCAAATTTAATCTGTTGACCCTTGTAGGACCATAATAGCATAACTTGTAGCCCTTTTCCCAGAGACTATGGAGGATCATGCCATCACCAAAAGCACAGTTATTAAACCTTTCAACTCTACTGAAAAAAATGGCTAGCTCAAAAATTTGATCAGACGACTTTGTGGGGAGGTGGTCTTTAGTGAGGGGGGCTAGCTGCCCTGTAATGTTCTTGTTTACTTAAAAGGGGTACTAGCAATTGTAATTCCTGTTCGAATGTGCAATCAAACATCTCTTTGTAATCTTCTGGTAACCCATTAGCCCTGGTAAAAAAAGAAAAGAAAAAAGGAGACAAGACACGTTAGTGCTACCCATGCAAAAAAAAGTCATTTTCTTTGCTGTTCAAGGCGGGGGACTGCAGTTATCCTTTATGTTGTACTTGACCATGTTGATTCTGATGGTATAATTTTTATTTTCATACGAAACGATTTTTGAGGGGTTTCAGGCTCTTTTTCCAAATCATCATAAATTCGTTTTCGCAATAAAATTTTACTTTTGAAATTAAGCGAAATAATAGTTACCATTCCTGAATAAGTGTCAGGTGGCAATATTTTCTCATTAGGTAGTTTTTTAAAGACCATATTTTTCAGCTTTTGCTTACAATGGGCTGTGGTTCGCTCTTTACTAGATTGCAGCTACTGCTGCAACCATGAAAGAGTGATTTTCCTTGCTGCTCAAGGTGGGGGACTCTAATTACCTTATACAAATTTTCAAACCATACTGATTCCAATTATGTAATTTTTATTTTTAACTGACGCCATTTTCGAGGGGTTTCAGGTTCTTTTTCGAAATAACCATAAATTTGTTTACCCAATAAGCTTTTACTTTTAAGATTAATCGAAATAATAGTTACCATTCTTTAATCAGCGTCAGATGGAAATTTCTTCTCATTAATTTTTTCAACTTTTGGTTACTATGGGCTGTGGTTTCCTCCTTTACTAGGTTGCAGGTGCAGCTGCAACCATGATAGAAGGCACAAAGCCATGATTAAAAAGGTACCAGATACCGATACGTGCGATACCAGTACGCGCGATACCAATACATCCGATACTTCCGATACCACGTAACCTACAGCTTTTTCCCCAGAGAACATGGAGATTTATATGCCAAAACCATTGTTATTGGACACTTGAAGTATGTTAGGCAAAATGGTTATCTCAAAATTCTGATCAGAAAATTTTGTGGGGAGGGGGCCTTTTGGGAAGTCTGGCTAGATGCTCTACAACCTTTTTGGTCTCTTAAAAAGGGAACTAGAAAAATTAGTTTTCGTTCACCTGAGCCATTAAATACGTCTCTATAATGTTCTGATCACCCCCTAGCCTTGCAAGAAAAGTTAGAAAAAAGGGAGGCACATCCAGTAGCGGATCCAGGGGAGGGACGAGGGGGCGTGCGCCCCCTCTAACAAATTCTGAAGTACATTAATTTACTCAATTAACGCAAGTTTGCGTTAATTAAACTTGCTCCAAACGCAAGTTTATCGGATATACCTATTTTACCCCCCCCCCCCCATAAAAATCCTGGATCCGCCACTGGGCACATCAGTGCCAGCTAGACAAAAGAGTTGTTCAAGGTAGAGGGATGTAATTTGCCTATATAATGTTTTTGACCATGCTAATGGTGCAATGGTGCACTTTTATTTTGACCCGACGCCATTTTCCAGGGGTTTTAGGTTCTTTTTCGAAATCACCATAAACTTGTTTTCGCAATTATCTTTTACTTTTAAGATTAACCGAAACTATAATTACTATTCCTGATTCAGTATCAGATGGCAATTTTTATCATTAGGCAGTCTTTTTCAAAACGCAATTTTCGACATTTGGTTACTATAGGCTGTGGTTCGCTCTTTAATAGGTTGCAGATACTTCTGCAACCATGGCTACATTTTGTCTCCTAAAAAAATGTTTTCAGTAAGTAAAATAGAATCTTAGCGTAAAGAATAGCTGGTTGAAGGGGATATCTTTAATTAAAACAGACCTTTTTTTTATATATTTGATCTGACTCCTTTTTTAGGAGCTATGGGTTTTTATATTTCTTAACATTGGACGTGATCGTCTCTTACTAGGTTGCTAGCTACCGCTGCAACCCGGATTAGGGAATATAATTTATAAAGATATTTTTTCTAAGTTTCCAGGTGTGTAAAACTTAAAAGAATCCAGTAAATTTTCGACGGGCAACTAATCCCACTGCATAAATATTTTCCTTTACTACAATTTTTGTTGATCGTAATTATTGTATTTTTTTAAGCTGTGCTATATTTCACACAAGCGATTAACATTTGTTCATTAGCCAGAATCTTAGACGTATTTTTGGTACTTTTTACTATAGGAAAAGACACATTTGTGATTTATGATCCACGTCTTTTTAATTATCCATACAGGCGGTAGATATTGTTCCTAATGTCCCGTCACGGCGGAAACGAGTAAAGTAAAACTAATAAAAGTCTAAGAAAAATGATGAAAACTTGACATGGGATGCCGTCAGAAAAAAATAGCTAAGAATTAGATCCTGCTCAATAAAATATTCTATTTTTAAACGGTGTTTTTAGATTGATGAACTTATTAGAGTCTTCAGGTACAAAATTAAGACAAAACAGTTGGGTAAATTAACCCCTTCCAGTTATATTTTTTATGCCAGACCTTTGATCAGCTACTTTACTATGGTTCTCGAATCAATCTTTAAAATATTTGGGGTATTATGTCATATATTATCCAGTTTCCAATATTAACGCTGGAGGAGATAGAGAGCAAAACTGAAATATAGCAAATTATTGAGCATGGTAGAATTTGAGAGGATGCCCGGGCATAAAAACCTAAGTGTACTTGCCTTTATGGTTCTTTATATTTGATATAAATAGGTGACGAGGGGTACTTTTGCTCTTGTTGGTATTTTGTAGTTTTACCCCCTCCCTCCCAGGTTTACCATTCTATGATTTTCATAATAAAGCTCTTTTTTTTTATTTATTTTCCCTTCCCAAAATGCATCCATTTCAAATATCCTGCGTTTCCGGTCGTACAAACTTGATCGGACGAATTCGGTTATTTTATTTGGCACAATTGCTGTAATGTTCCCTAAATTTCTATTTGATTAGATAGAGTCAGTCACACGTAATTACTTGAAAGCTTTGCGACTGTTTAAGCTAGACTCCAAAAATTACTCGAGAGGTAAGCCCCAAAATTGAATTGGAATAGCGATTAAAATAGACAAATTTGTGTTTAAACGTGCAATGAACGAAGCATGAGTAGAGAGGGAGGTGCTACTCCCACGGGGCCCTACTGCTGCCACCTACAACTTTTTTGCACACCATATATGGGCATAGAACCACGTGGTTTATGGTTTTTGTCAGTGAGAATGAAAAAACAGGAATTTTGTCACATTTATGTCTGTTTTCATGGATGGTTATGTGTGTTGGTCGATTTATTTGATGTTTTTCATGGATGTTTTATGGTTTTTGTCAGTGAGAATGAAAAAACAGGAACTTTTTCACATTTATGTCTGTTTTCTTGGATGGTTATGTGTGTTGGTCAATTTATTTGATGTTTTTCACGGATGTCAACAGCAGTTCAAGTCTGTTTTATGGCTTTTGTCAGTGAGAATGGAAAAACAGGAACTTTCTCACTTTAATGGATTATTGAGTCTAATGGGAGCAGGTCAATGACACTTCCTTCATGTTGTTGCTCTCAGCAAATGCTATGACTTTCCCGGAAACAGTTAGATCACGTGTTTCCTTCTCAGCCAATCAGAGGGCTTGTTTACATAGTAGCGGCGGAGTGACTATGAGGAAAGGGTTTTTGCTATAGTTTTTAATAGTCTGTGAATAGAAATCAAAGGAGTGAGAAGAACAGTTTTGACTTTACTCATTTGGATATATATTTGTGATGACGAGTGGAATGTTTACCCTCTTAGAAGTTGATAGTGGAGTTGATGCTAATAATACAAGAGCACCAAACATTGCGGTGGAAATCACGAAAGGATCGCGGCTTTGTCTGGAATGGGATGCAGTATATGCAAGATATGTGATATCCTTGAGCAAATTTAAAATGGAGGATCAATTATGTTTCGCTGCAAAGTTGATATAGCACATGTGAATAGACTTCAATGTGCTTTAAGTGCATTGGTGAAACATATCGAAGACAATAAACTCTATCGCTAATTGTACATGCATAGTATTATTGTTGTAATTATTCAATAAAATTGTTTCGAAAATGTTCCATTTCTTTTCTGGTTAGGGCTAACGAATCTGGGTCAGTCTAGAGTCGGCAGTCAGAGCGAAAGGACTGAAAAATTAATAAATTTGAGAAAGAGAGAATTAGATCAAATCTAGTGTTTATGGAAAAACATTTGATTTTGGATGATGATTTTCTCGAGTTATCTCTCAAACGCAGGATATTCTCTCAGGGAACACTTGATAATATAATGAGGACAGATTCTGCCCCATTGGACTATTGTATGAAACTTTTAAAATGTGATTCAAATGCTTATACTCAATTTATTGATATATTAATTGGAACAAACCAGAATCATATTGTGGATATACTTTTGAAATCATTGCCAATGGATTCAATGTAGATGGCTCCTCCGTCATTCGAAAGAGGTAACGTTACAGAGTTACTCCTCCCACCTTTCCTCCACTTTGAATTTATCGAGCGAGGACGATCAGTTTCATTTTAGTTGTGAGTGAGTTGACATCGGAAACCAAAAATGTTCTATATATGTCCATTGTGCTTGTACACTCTTGGCAGTTGAACTCAATATGAGAATTGTACAATTATTGATGACTATAGTGAAAAGTGTAAATTATTTAATTCTTGTAAATTACATAGAGGCTATGCAGTACAAATTAAAGGATTTAATTCATGTCTTGAAGACGTGTGTGATTCTCACCCTAGAGGGCACCTGTGCTCCAATTGTCACTATGAAAAATGTGATCAGTGGGAGAATACTTACCCCGCTATGATTGGAAAGAATCCTAAACGTGATTTTAGTTTATTTCTACGAGATTGGTATCGTCGTGGATTTAAATTATTCTGGGAAGAGGAATCTGGTCTACGATTCAACTGTTGGGGTAACAAGACAATCTGGTTTCTACGTCACCGCTGTGATGACACTGCCTACTATGACTATAAACCAAGCGATTTTTATTTGGCAGTTACCGAATGTGATCCACCACTTGAAAACACTGTATGTGATATTGCTTCAAATAGACAGATTGAAACTCGTGAATTTCATAATATGAATGCAAATAGTATCATTGACTTCACAAAGAGATATGACAAGAGTGAAGTTACATTGTACAGCAGAAAATATGACCCTGACTTTGCAGTCAATCAAGATCAATATACAGTGAATCCAAATAATTTACCAGCATTAGTGGTTCACGACACTTACCTATGCACCGATGAAGAAATCTAAAATTAAAGATTTAAAGACATTGTTATATATATGCATTTTATTAATAAACAAATTCACAAACATTTTTTAAGCACTTTACTCTTAGGGCACTGAAATCAATACTGTATAGGTCTGAGAGGATATTTTCCACTAGAAAGTCGTTCAGATGAGGATTGTCACTATACATGTGGAGAAACTGCTTGTAAGTATAGCCACGATATCGGAACACAAAATATAGTAGTGCATGGAAGCCACAGCTTTTAGTCGTTAGATCCTGCACCCTCTTCCAAATTTGAATAATAGTTTTCCCACTGCTCTCAATGAAGAGGCTGATGTGAGGTATGTAGAATGTATAGGGAAGCCCAAGAGGATCAAAAAATTCAATCGTCTTCTTGGTTTGAAATATGCACACCCAGGGACCCGTTAGCACAGTCAATGGACTGCAATTAACAATAATCTAGGTATTGTTCGCACTTTGAATTTTTCCAAGATAGTCTGAGGGTGGACAATAGGATTTGTACTGGGACATGTAGGGGTCCATATTAAATACATTGATTATTTGACTGGTGTTCATGGCGCCAAGTCTAGTAGAACACTGGCTTTGGGAGTGATTTCCCAATAGGTTTCATATTGATTTAGTGAGATTAGTGCAATACTCTCAGCCAATGGGTCGGCAAATGTACACTCTAAACGCACAGTCCCCGTACGTACTATACTCATATCCTGTGTGCCAGACAAATCCAATACAATGATACCATGTGTTTTAGCAAACATTTCTTCAGTTATACCATTTTCAAATAGTTGCGAATCATGATCCAGGGTTTGCATGGTCAACTCATACAATGTTCTATAGTATTTATGAAACGATAGATTGTAGAGTGGGACGCCGTTTACTTTGCACACAAGAGATGAAAGTCCAAACACCTCGAATTTTTGTCGGCATTCAGTCAACGATCCTATTGCACTGGCGCTTTTTACAAATGCTAATGCAAGTTTCGAGGGGATTTCGCCATTAATA
The DNA here is from genome assembly GCF_049724085.1 of Artemia sp. Qi Xiang Cuo. Classification (NCBI taxonomy): domain Eukaryota; kingdom Metazoa; phylum Arthropoda; class Branchiopoda; order Anostraca; family Artemiidae; genus Artemia; species Artemia sp. Qi Xiang Cuo. The sequence goes on along the minus strand of NC_142795.1, from coordinate 12,722,390 downwards.
AAGGATGAATCGGTGAAGGTGCGTGAGCCCGTGGCATTATGACGTTGATTGGTGATTGTATGAGGAACAAGTAGTTTAATATTGTTGCCATTGGTTCTCAGTTTTTCCACGGCCAAAGCAACTAAACTCATAAACAGCTGTGTTCATACATGAAGCACTGCCGAGGGTTGGGTGAGGCTTACATCAGGATTAGCAACGGAATACTTTCTCAATATGAAATTAGAGGATGCAAGCGTCAGTTTTATATCCACTTTAACATTAGGTGGCAGCCAGTGGGATACATTAAATATTTCATGATATATTTTCCCAACTAGATGTAATTCACTAGCTGTAGCATTTTTAAGTGCATCTGTACTATCAGTATTAGTAATATAATCATATCCATTGGAGGCACCTCTCAATTCCTTGTATGACCTGGGTGTCATCAACATGAATTGCAAATAGCTTGCATGGTTTGAGAGATTGTTGCTTGTGCTCACCAGCGTGCCATTGATGTAGACACTAATTTGACGAAATAAATTATGTAATATACAATTTTCATAGGATATCCCATCGGCCCGAATTGGCATTGTATTATCGGATTTCCGGACTTTCATTTGCAAATCTATAAATGTTGAAGACATGTCCATAAGGTAGTCTTCATTACAATAAATTTGAAATTGGATATTATCGGAGAGGGGTTGTTGATGATAAAATTGTTCATAGTATCCATGATTGTCACTGAAATCAACATTTTTAGCATTGAATAGATTTAATGAGACGGTGATTGAAGGTTGAAAATCCTTATACGGTAGGTAGGATATCTTAAGAGAAGAAATCAAGTTTCGATCTAACAATTCTCTTCCTGGGCCTTCTGTTTGCGCTATGTGTCAGGCTTTTCCTTCTTTACTTTGACAAAAGGGATGATGTCTTTCGTTTCCGACCTGAGTAGAGACTGATGAGTGATGCATTGTTTCTTGACCGTTTTAAGCCTTTACCATTTTGTTTTAATTTATTTCCAAGGGTTCGCGCACTGGACCTAAAATTTTCCGAAGCACTTTTTTTAAAATCCTTGACAGAGACCCAATCGTATAGTGTAGAGGATGCAAAACCTGTCCCAGCCAGTAAAAGATATTTTCTAGCCAGGCGTAGTGAAGAGCGAAACAGCTTAGCAAACCAGCTGCCAAGACCATAGCCAGACATTGACGAGCGACCCTTGTAATAGTCCATTCCATTGTCCTGTTGTCTTGGGCCAAGAGTATTAACATAGCAGTCAATATCAGGACAAGTGAATACCACTTTTCTATTAGACATCTTGCTGTTGAATGATGGGTCGAAAATGACATGTAATCACAGCCAAACCTTTTGAAATGGCTATGGGATCACCCAATTAGGCTCTTAGTGTTAACTGACAGAGTTCCAAATAGGAAGTGTTTACGGGAATATACTGAAGATGCTTTATATTGTAGTGATGAATATGCTCTTGATTGGTTTTTTGTTCAAGAACTCGTAGGAGGGGGACATTTGAATTACCGACCCGAGACGTTTCCTAAAAGGAGGCATAGAGAAACATACGAGTATCCGTGGAAAGAGCTAATGGGTAGTCAGAAACAATGAAATAAATTATTCCAGCGCATCCGCGTTTAATTATTTTGAGCATAAATATTATGACATCCAGACGACTAAAGATTAGAATGATCGTGCTATTGGCAAAATTAGAGCTATTGTAGACCTTACCCTATAGCTTTGAAGAGTTGCAATGAAAAGCTCCCTTTTTAAGAGCGGACATTCTTTTATTGATGATATGACATAAATCATTCATACAGGTGAGTTCCTCGTAGGGTAATTCAATATATGGATAATTCAACCAATTGATTTTTGGAATTTCTTCTTGATCACCTGGTGGTGGCGGCCAATCATAGGGTCTAATTTTTATTTCATATTTACGATCCTTTCTCAGTATGTCATAGGTATTTTTGAGAATAAAATCGACAAGAGCCACTTCATACTTTCCCTCGAATTTGATGGTGGGGGAGAGTTTCGTCCAAAAATCACTTGTTTTATTCAGATCATTTTAGAGAGGATCAGAAACATTGGACATGAAAGTCACATAGAAATCATTGGGCATTGTTAATATCGTAAGCACTGACCCAAAAATCAAAATCCGAGTTGTATAATAGCGAGCAAAAAAACAACTGTCTCTTACCCCTACGAGTACGACTCTTTAATATCTTTTCAATTTGATAAATTTCACTAGTGTTTCTAACTTTTTGCAGTTCATATTCATAAAAACCGCCGAGAATCTCATCATCTTTGGTGTCTCGCTGCCGATATGTCGTGGGCTCAGTGTCATGAATTTGTGACACTTTAAAATGTTTGGTGCTCCATAAATAATTCCCCTTTTCAAAAATATTGGTGGTTCTATTAATTCGAACAGTATCACCAACATTGAATTTCTTCTCTTTCTTCTCAATGCCAAAGGAGTTTTGAATTAGAAAAATATTAAATGTATTCACATTATAGTGAACATCCCGAGGGCTAGAATTGGGTAAAGATCGATGGGGTCGATGGTTGTATATCTGCATGATTTTATCTAAATCATAAATAAAAGCAGATGTATTTTCAGATTACAATATCTTGAAATTAATAGACGAATCATTCTTATTATTATTTCGACCACTGTAGCATTTATCGGACTGTAAATATGATGGAGTGTAGTATTATATTTCAATAGAACCATTTGCAACATAGGGATTAACAAATTCACTACCAAAATCCGATTGAATTTTTATATCTGAATCATGTTTAAGAATACTTTCAATGGCCCGAGCAACTTCAACACCTCTCTTTGATCGCAATGGAATGGCATAGGCATAGCGACTAAAGACACTCATTGCCAGTAGAATATATTTCTAGGGGGCATTGTGAGGCTGTTGAAGTGCGTCTAAAGTTAAAAGATCCATTTGTATTATATGCAGAGGGGAAAAGGCTTTATTTTGTCGACAGTGTTTACAGCGAAGCCTATGATTCCGATGCTGCGTGTAACTTGGTTCATTCTCTAGAGAATTTTACTAATTTTTCTTTATGATATTGGACACGGACCTCGATAGCGGTATAGTTGAAATCAGACTTCACCCTTCAGTAACATTTTTGTGGACACCTTTCGGAACTTCCTCAATTTTTAATGCAAGTGCGTGGCGTAACGACAACTTCCCTTTTACAAACTGGAGGGTGAATCAATTTGTATTTGCTTTTGACTAGTAGTCACAGGTGTTGTAAAATCAGTAGTGCTAGTACTTTCAAATATTGAATCTTCTTCTTTTTAAATGGTGTTGGTGTTGGTGTAGGACTGTATTCTCATAGTTTCTTTAAAATTTGCTTATTGCTAATAAGACTTCTGGGAAAGTTTGATACACTTAGAAAGGTGTATAGATTATCGTCAAAGGATAAAAGCCCTTTACGATTCGTCACCATATCACAAATTAAATCAACTAGATTATAACTTTTTCCCTGAATTATAATTCGCTTCCCGGTGCTGTCGACTTGAACTTGATCACCAGTTTCCAACACAAGATAAGATAATAATCTTTTACTCTGTTCTCGATAAGACAGTGGCAATAGGTTTCTAATTTTCAATGTAATCGAATTCAATTCCTTCTCCTTTGATTGTGCAGAATCTTGAAGAGATGTTTCCTGTTTAGAGGGATCGGCGGCGGGTCTCTCACGATAAGGTTTATGTTTGTCCATACGTCGCAATGCATCTTGAAGTAAAAGCAGTTTTTTGTCATCGGCAATATTCTCATCACTAATGAATTTGCTTAGATTGTCTTCAAAATATTCGACGGGCGAGAGGACAAGTTCAAATGGTGTCAATTTATAGGGTTTTGCAATTCTATAGAGAAAACTGTTTACATGTCCTGCAATTATGGGCAGTAAGAGTGTAAAGAAGCAACCGCCCGCTAGAAGGAGTCGTTTTCTTTTAAATTTGTTCCCCTTGTTTTTATAGGCCAAGGTACGTACAGTGGAACGATGTTGCTTTGTCTGTTGTCTAAAACATTCTGGTAGTTGAACATTGCCCTCAGTTAAGTTTAAACATAGTTCAGATATTAGATTAATTAAATCATTGTCAACACTGTGTTTGAGTATAGCCTTCCTAAGCAAGGGTTTTGAAGTGCTTAAAACGGAAAATAAATGCCGTTGTTCATGTAGTTTCTTCAGTGTCATAATGGCAACTAATAGTCTTTTCTACTGTTCACCGGAAGATATACGGTAATTTCATTGTCCAAAATGTCGGTGACTACACGTAGATCCTCGGGCGTGCTCTGATTAAGATCCAGCAAAATGTAACCGTAGGGCTTGCTTGTCGCGTGAGTGTACGCTTAAAACAGAAGTTTTGGGGCGCGTGGTTATATCTTTTTTTTGATTTTTTTTAGCGAGCTAGAAACCCTAACGACTCGATAGATAATATAGATAGTACAATTCAAAGCAAGAGTTCGCATACATTTGCTCTGATGAAACAGATTGTGTAGAACCAGGGTTGTGGAAATGTGTTCATGATGAGATCGGACAGTGAACAGTTGTAGCATTTCCTGTGAGAACTGTTCAATGGATTCAGCCAAATCATCAATAATCAGTCATTAGTTCGGTTCAATACTATTGAAAACATCAAGTCCTCTTATGAATTGTATTGGTATGTATGTGGCAATAGCTTTTATTTTATCATAGGACTCCTGCCAAATACTATAGCAATAGTGGATTTTTTTCGGTTTTTCCAAAAACTTTTTATCGCAATATCGAATCATTTCAGTTGAGAGCATCGTTTTCTTTGCCATTGACGGACCTAATAAGAATGGCCAGTATTGGTTTTAAATTTGGTACATGCTGCTGCTGCTGGTAATAGCTTGTCTGTAACAAACTTTAAACATTCCGTGCTAATTTAATAAGTTTCAATTTTCCCCATGGATCTATCTATTCAAGAACAACAAAAAAAACAATATTTCGTGGCTACATTTATTTCGGCACTATGAAAACAAATATTTGTTCAACAATGATAACACTTGTTCAACAAGAACCTGACAAAATTTCAGGGTCAACATGAAAAGTCAATTTGTTCAACATGAACAATGATGACTCATAATGAATAAACACTTTTGTCCATCAATATGTACAACACTTTCCTGTACAACACTTTTGTCCATCAACAGCACTTTTTTTGTACAACACTTTTCTGTACAGAAAACACTTGGAACATGAACTAGCACAGTTGAACGTTATGAATTTAAAAGTGGGGTCCCCCCGGGGACCGCGGGAACGGAGGCCGGCCGCGGGCGCCCCCCCCACCCCCCGGGAGCCGGCCGCGGGAAGGGCCCCCCCCCCCCGGGGCCGCGGATGTGAAAACAATAGTTGTCGTTACTGCTACAGGTTAGTGGATGGGTTAGTTGGGTTAGTGTAGGTGGTGGTGTTTAGTTGGTTAGTCAGATTAGGTTAATTTATCCAGACCAAGTTGATTGCGATAGTCAATGCATTCAACTCGGTCTGAAATACGATAGTGGCCATGGGGCAGGACACTCATACCATTCTCGAGCACATAGACTTTGTCAGATATACACGACATTGCATTCTTTTCCACTCTCACAGTATAATTTCTATACTGTAGAGAGCGAATTGCAAGCACTTGTGCTCTTGGCACTAGGCTACTTTCTACACAGTCTCTGTACAGGCTCATGTTGAAATTGCTCTTTACAAAATGTGTAGGCACCCCTTTACACGCCTTCTTTTCATCCCCAATGTGTGTTTCAACGCAATAAACTTTGGGACCCGGGAACACCCCCCTGGATATCAAATCACTCCCCGTCTCTGATTTTAACATTAATAGCTGGTTGGGGGCTTGACGTTTCACCAGCTTGGGTTATAGTGATGGATTCCAGTTGGTGAAATCCATCCGCGAGCTGATGTGTTCCCCATTTTCTAAATCACCCAATAAATCTTCACTACCATTTACCTTTAACAGCAGAGAATCTGTATCCACATAGTAAACTTGAACCTCCCCCTCCCGTTGCCTTTGCACCGTACGCACATTATAAAAAAATGACAAAATGAACTTTTTTGAAATGTCTAGTACTGAACTACCGCCCGGAAAATTCTTGTTTCGCACCACATTTAGCTTTTACCTGGTTCAAAGAACCATGCCGGTCTCTATGCTCGTGAATGATGTAAAATTGGGGTCGGCAATAATTCGTGCACACTCTAGAGGGTCAGTCACGAAGTCACAGCGAGATCTGTTACGAACGCTTTCACACATTTTGCCAAACGCTGAATTTAGAATGAGCTTGTACAATTCCTTCTCCACCTTTGAGTTTGCCCTAGAGCGTTTATCGACAAAAGTATCGATAAACGTTTTCAAGCATGGTTTCTGATTGAACTGCAGGACCCTATGTATTTTGAAGCCATTGTTCACCATCCAGTGCAAAAGCACATGGTGAACAACGATATTCTCCTTAGGGTCAAAATCAGCAATGATTTTTTTTGAGGGAGTCCAGTGTATACCCACATCCACAAGCAATGACCGATTGTTGGGGCTCAGTGAGTCCCTGGTCACTGGTCGATTGTACAGGAAAAAACAAAATCTTTGACTGAGTCGTGAAGTGCCAGCGGGATGTGACCGTCAATTTCATAGAACCATCCTTGTGGCCCGTTGTCCTCGACGGTGTTAATGTCGGGGAACTCACAAGGATTCTCAAGCCATTGATAGTTCCCACACGGCAAAGAGTAGTGAGACATTGCCGAGGGGTACAATGAGTTCATGTCCAAGAACACTGCATTTGACTTTACACCGGAGCGTTGTCCGCTCGGATCGGTTGATAAGACGCGGTCCCCGTGAAAAACATACCCTCCCCTCATTGAACGCTCTACAAAAAGGTGCTGATATACATCGGTGATTAGGCCTATTTCCTCCCTACTAATTTTTAAAATTAAATCCATCACTAAATGGGGTGTAGAAAAATAGTAGCCTATATCTAACCCGAACTCTGAATAGATTTGGTCTGTATTCTTACAGACTATATCCAACAGAGTTAAAACGTCACTGGCCAAGTACAGTCTTCAATATCCCCACCCATTTTTACAATTCCCCTGGGACCCTACCTTCTGGGCAAACTCATACTCCTCAGCTGTGCATTCACTGTTGGTCAGTGAATTGTAAAAAGCTTCAATTGGAGGTAGTGTCATCTCACTTAAGCGACCGCCAGAAGAGTAATAATCATATAGGTGTATACCTTTGCTGGTCAACAGGTCATACATTTCACTGTCTGGAAAGTGCTCTTTAAGCAAGGGTAAGCTATCAAAATTGTCGCTTTTCTGTACTTGAATCTGTTGACTCAATGCATTGGGAAAAAAACTAAAAGGATCTAAAAACCTGATTTTATTCCAGCACGTACGTCCATTATACACCGCTTGCCATTTCAGTTTGAGAAGCAACAACTTTTCGGCTGATTTCGGAATGATTTTATATGTAAATAAATTGATTACCCATGGACTATCTACTCCCCATCCCTTCCTGTGCATACGGACCAGTTCTTGTAAAATAAATTTTAAGTCATAGGTTGAGTTGTGGATAAAAACAGGGTCAAGAAACTGTTGGCTAACATTTAAGTTACACGATTGATGTGCGGCTCCCTTAAAATTGCTACCCCCCGAAGATATTTCCTGCCACAAGTGATTATGATCTCTGACTTTCCCCCCCCCCCTCTTTTCCCTTTAGTCCCCGTATCCTCATCTATAAACTCTCCCTTACAAACCTAACATATTTTTTTATCTTTAATCGCAATAGGATCCTCTGTAGACAGCGTCATAGGGTAATGTGTATTTCTCAAACAAGAAATAGCACCTTGAGCCATGTCAATCAGTTTAGTCAGTGCCTTAACCATGCACTCGTCCTCATCCAATGTTTCTACTATTTCTAACAACCGCATGGTGTTAGAACTGTCTCTTTGCGCATGTGCATAGGACACTGCAATGGCCTGGTGTTCTTTGATACGGTTTGGATATTGGGGATCATTCACCTCCACCAGCTTAGCTTCAATTTCTAAAGATATTTTGTTGCATTGGAGGAGGGTGTTTTGGAAATTTTTAAAACGTAGAATGGACCTATCCCCTGAAACCGTTTCCACTGTCTGATAGCCATGCCGTCTACAGTGTCTCATGTGATTTCGCAACTTTAATTCAGTCCAAAATCTAGAGAGGCATGTTGGACAGTAGACACGGACACTCTGTTTCTTACCACCCCCCAGAACTCTACTAATGTCAGTGATAGGGTTAATATGACCAATTGCATTTGGTTCACTAGGCGGCGTGTAAAGCAACCAAACCCAGTGTTTAACCAAATCAACTGACGGGCCCCTTACTGGGAATACCACCCCCTTCTTTTTAGAACGAGTCCCATCTTCAAATTCTGTTTCGTATTGTACCACAGTAACGTCGATATTTAAGTGGGCATTGGCCCTTTCAAAATTAACAATGGATCGTAGCATTACTGGATATTTTCCTTCTAAGCATGAAAATTATACAACCGGGAAATTGGTCCCTTCCTTCCCATGTACAGCCCAATGATCTAAATTCGTCTTGATAGCGTCACGTGCTAGAGGCTCGTATGCTGATATGAGGAAAGCATACTTGAAACACATTTGACCTGTTTCAAAACAGATCTTCTGGACACCTTGACAACCCACTAGATCTGGATTATATTTTAAAATTACTGACCTCTCCCCACCCCCTCTTAAAATAAAATGTTTCTTAAATTTACAAATATTTACACTTAAATTTTAAATAAATAAAACTAGATAGCCACTCCCGTTTTCATTAAAGTTATCGAGATGCGCTATAATTTGCCCTACCCACTCACTAAAAACACCCTCAAAATTTTCTAAATTTGGATAAATTACGCGCATCTCGGAATGTATAAAATGATAATAAACCTCACTTTTCCCCTCATTTAAATAAAAACCTTTAAAACAATAGAAACCTTAATTGAATCCCTACCTCCCCACAATTGAATTTGTTTCTCCAGTAGTGCACGAATTTTATCTACATAGGCATGCACTATTTCTACAGGATCAAACACAAAATTTCCCCCCATAAGTGTATTAAAGGGATCCCCAAACGTCGCAGTGAAAACAACTATATTATTTAAAATTGTATTGGATAATTGAAAATCGGGAAAAGTTGTACCCCCTCCCCCAAGTTGTTCAACAATATTTGGGCTATGCTCCACTTCAGTTGTTTGAAGTAGGTAATCAGTGGGAGGAGGGTTCCCAGTGAATTCCTCTAAAATATGAAGGGTATTTGGACTCAAGTCCACCAGCTCAACTGTGCTAGGTTCTACATTTAAATAATTACATAGAAACTCATCAATATTAGATGGTATTTCAACAGAGTTAATGGTACCATGCCAGTCACTGATGGCTGAATTGTCCTGAAACTCCGTTGCCCCTTCTTCCTCTTCTTCACTCGATGGTGAGTAGGGGACCAATGCACCAACCTATAAATGAAAAATAGCTTATTTTCAATGTGTTATCCCTACTGTTAAAATTCGGATTAAAACACGCTTAATAGTATTTGGTTAATTCAACTGAAAGTTCCAACTTAATACAATCTAAAACATCGCTTTTCATAGAAGGCGGCCATTTGTTCAAAAATAGTTTGCGGCGCATCCCTGCGGCGCATCCCTGTGGCGCTTTCCTGGCCCATGGAGCATCCTCGCGGCACTTCTTTGGCCCGCAGTGCATACCGCGGTGCACCCCCATAGCGCTTCCTTGTCCCCTTTACATAATGCCCTTCAAAAGTTGAAATATTTCTTTCTAATTCCAAAAAGGTTCAGTGAACTCATTATTGTAAGCCGTTGCGCGAGTGTTCCAAGATTGAACTTCAAATGTCGAGAATCGTTAACTTGATTTCCCCTCGCTAAAATCTTGGCAAGATTGAAATATTCACTGTAAATAAGGACACTGATATGTGACAGATGGAATAATCTCTCTCTTAAAACTATGTGAAAAATAGCATTCAGTTTCAAAGGCGGTGAGCATTAGCAGTAATTGACTGCACTTTTTAAGTGAGCAAAAAGATTCGAGGGTAACTATGCCCCCCCACTTTTCAGCAATGTCATAAATAGCGAATATTATTTTTGGGAATATAACTTGTTTCACTCTTACATAGAATTCCAATTTCCTAAATATCTAACGCTAATTTTGCTGACAATTTCGCTATTTTCAGAAATATGCACAGAATTACTTAAAAGCATTAAAATCCTAGACTTGGCGGCCTAACCGCTAATGATACAACAAGACAGGAAAAGTGGTGAAACAGATCTATTTATATGCTTGTGCGGAGCTTTAAGCCAAAGATTAATACAAGATAATATTCAATTGTGAACGGAATAGCATTTTGAGTTTCAATGGTATCTAAAACTATATGAGATATCGAAGCGATAGCAATGATTAGAAAAAAGAGCGGTTTCTTTGCTAAAAAAATACATTTAGATATCTCTGAGGGAGGGCAGAGAAAATAGTCGTGGGGGTGAGGGGTTAATATCTCGCTGAGACAAGTTTATATTGGATTGAAAAATAGTGAAAAAGAAAAAACATTGGAAGAAATAGATTGGTAGGAAAAAATGCTTACATTTTCATAAACCATCTGGGCTTGGGTGCCCGAAGGTTCAGGTAGTGCATGCTGGAGGGTAACCTCCTGACCTAGCGTTGATGGGGCAGCTATTAGAGGTCCAAGGAGGGCGGATGTGCAAGCGATGTCATTAATTTCTTGCGCAGGTTGGGCTGCGACTTGTACAGGACCTGTGACTTGTGCAGTCGAGCCAAGGGCTGGGACAGATGGCTGCACTTGATGAGGTGGCATTGAGGCTCGATTAAGAGGGGCTTGCATAGATGCAGTATTGATGTCGATGGCTTGTATAGTGGGGTTCTCCACCCTTGCGGCCCACTGTCTTTTCGGTTTTTGACCGGACTGCATTGGGGGTGGCACTGATCGGGCGGCCTTGTCATCTCGCGCTTTCTTGGATGGAGGAGTCGTGCATTCTTCGCTATTTGCGGTACCCATAGCTCTCTTTACAGCTGGAGGGGCAACAAATTCTTCATAATTTGCCTTAAAAAGAAGAGAAAAAATTAGTATCAAAATAATTTCCCCCTTTTTTTACAGAAAGAAAATTAAATTCTACAGAATTTGTCTAGAAAGGCATTTATCTCATTTCAGTAGAGCAAAAAGTAAAAATTTCGCGAGAAATATATTAGGCTTAGAAATCAAATGTTTTTATTAGACAACTTGTAAGAAAATAAATCATGACAATCAGTAGTCTATAGCCATAGGATAGGAATCATTGTTTCTATTTTTACCATTTAGAAAAATATTAAATTTTCCAGTCTACAGGCTTTAAATTAGATTGTTAACCCAGCGGTCTATAGGCCTATATTTTGCAAACATTGGTTAAAATGCTATTCAATTTATACATAATATAAGCTTCATGCCATTCCTAGAGACCTTTCTTTCTAGCCTTGCACAGTTTTTTTTCATTTTACACTGATGGCGGTAGAATTGATACATTGTCCCCTCCCTTTTACACAATTTACTTACAACGAAGCTGTTAGAAGTGAGGCGTTGCCCCCTCTCCTCTCTTTTACATAATTTACTCACAACGAAGCGGTTAGAAGTGAGCCGTTGCCCCCTCTACCCCCTTTTACATAATGTCCTAAATATATTGTTATACCTTAATTTGAAAATAATCCATTTCAATCCCCCAAAATAGAGCATTACGTCTGTGCTTAATTATTGCATCATTGTGTTATAATTTTGACGAAAGAATAGTTCCTTTGACTTGACCGCGTTTGTGAACACAGATGGAAAGGGGTGACTGCTAATTTTAACCACGCACTGGAGTCTTGTGTCAAAACAGAACGGCATTTTCATTAAAAATTGAGAGAAGTCAGTGGTCGCTTTAGCTGGAAATATAGAAGGCAGGAATTTAACGAAATGAGAATTATTTCTTGTTGCGAGAATTTGGTTGTAAAACAATGGGGGGGGGGTTAGGTTTCGAGGGTAAAAGAATATAGTTTACGTTTTTCACCAAGTATAAAGATTGTATAATGATGTTTGTATTGTATGGGGGGTACTTACCTAAATATACTAGAGGGTGACCAAGGAAAATTCGCTTGAAAATAAAAAATGTACTTACATTGCAAATTGAAGTTGGCATGGCTTCTAATTCATCAAATTTATCCATTCTTGTTTGAACTGTGTCAAAATACTTTCTGATAATTTAATCACATTGCACGCCCGTTATATACGAAATATCTAGGTCAAATTATTATGTAAACAAGCCCTCTGATTGGCTGAGAAGGAAACACGTGATCTAACTGTTTCCTGGAAACTCATAACATTTGCCTCGAGCAACAACAACAAATACTATCTCTGGATCATAACATTCGCTGAGAGCAACAACAAGAAGGAAGTGTCATTGACCCTGCCCCCATTAGACTCAATAATCCATGAAAGTGACAAAGTTCCTGTTTTTCCATTCTCACTGACAACAAACATACAAAAATGTGAGAAAGTTCCTGTTTTTTCATTCTCACTGACAAAAACCATAAAACATCCATGAAAAACATCAAATAAATCGAGCAACACACATAACCATCCATGAAAACATCCATAAATGTGACAAAATTCCTGTTTTTTCATTCTCACTGTCAAAAACCATAAACCACGTGGTTCTATGCCAATATATGGTGTGCTGACACGATCAATAGGGTCATCTCTACTA
>NC_142795.1:11909306-12047872 GCF_049724085.1 Artemia sp. Qi Xiang Cuo | reverse complement strand
GAAGCAACCATCAATGTCACATCGTGTAAGATATGTTCGCCATTAAATTTCAATAATTTGTAAGTTATATGAGGCTTTTCTGCTAAGAAAAAGATAATTTGAATCATTCACCGTCCTCCCAAGGTTATAATGTATGTTTAGAAAAATGTTTGATTTAGATAATTCGAATTTCAATGAATATAATTTTCTGTCGTTTCCAGGGGAGGTGGAAGCTAAATAATAAGGTCAACTGACCCAAGGCCGTATCCAGGGGTTGTAGGGGTTTGACCCTCCCTCCTTCCAAAAAAAAAGTTTGTCTGACTCGTAAAAACGTAACAAAATGGATATAAACCAATTTTTTATGCGTTATTTTTTAGGTTTTTTGTGTACCCCCCCCCTCCGAAAAAAAATCTTTGAGTAAACCCTATCCTCCCTCGAAACAAAATCCTGGGTACGGCCTTAACTGACCCCTTGAAATTCAAGTAAAAATAACAAGCAGATATCGACATCGATCTCTCTTCTTATCACGGCAGAATAGAGTTTAAGGTATACAATAGAAGCAAATTTTTAGCTATTATTGAGTTTGGAAAAAACAACAATATGAAGTATTTTTTTTTAAAATTAGTGTCAGTAGTCTTATACGTAATATTTTTTATTTAAGATCTGTAAGATCATATGGATAATATTATAATTAAACGGACCTACTCATCTCTAGTAGGCTCCTTAAGAACCATATATATATATATATATATATATATATATATATATATATATATATATATATATATGTATATATATCGTCTTTTTCCATTTAGAAAAAAAATCAACTTAGGACACGTAAAAAACAGTGAAGCGAAGATGTCAAACTTAAGAGAGCTATAAAACGATCATAAAATCTGGTTTCGTTTTTGGGCCGATTGCGACTTTTAAAGGTCAGGTAGTTTATTTCAGAACGTCGCATATACAAAGTGTGCATATATAAAATTTGTGCAGCAACGGAAACGGCGTTAAACCTGTAATACTTCGTAGAACATTAAAAATAGCCCAAGATTTTCTTGCGGCACTGGTCATAACTTACCTTGTCTTGTTCATCTGAGGACAGTCCGATTGAATTTGCCCCAGGTACAGTCATTTCTCCTCCTTATTATCTGATGGTCTTCATGATGATCTCATGATCTTCTTGGCGCAATGTTTCAAAATATACTTTTGCGTTGTTTTGGAACGGTAGATAATGCTAGAAACTTTATCAACATTACGCCGCCATCTACTCCGGAATATATTCACCATCTAAGCGAGGAAAAGCATCAAGTTCTGATAGACTATAGCCAGGATATGTGACCTACGGGAAATTGAAATTGTTTGAACATCCTGTCATCTTATTCGTCTTAGGTTTATATTGCCCAGCAGCATATATCTAAGGCTCTATTTGAATGACGCATATTCCAAAGAAAAATAAAGATCCGGATTCTTGCAATCCAAGTACACGGATAATCGTTTCTCCGACGATTGGAAAGCTTCTTGAGAAACCCATCTATAATGAAATTAGTACGAAGAGTGATCACAGCGATAATCAATTTGGTTTTCGTAAAAGAATTCGCGTGTAAAATGCCCTTGCAACTTTTCAAGCGAATCTTGACAGGCATAGAAAGTCCAAAAATTAACCTCTACGTTTGTGCTACTGACCTTTCATAGGCTTCCTTCACTCACTAACTCATTCACTTCACTTCACTCACTCCTCTTCACTCAATAGCAATTTTGTCTCTCTTTATAAGTAAAGTTAATCCATTTATGTGATTAATTATGTTATTTCACCTTCCTACAGAGGCAACATTGGTGTGTTCCAAGGTATTGAGAAAGGTTCTATTCTCAGTCCACCAACATTTAATAATGCTGTCAGAGTTGTTACTTGTCAGGTTCTACCATGCTTAATTGAGCCGTATATGGATGTAAGTCACTTGTCCTATACCAGCAAAATTCTTCTTCTAGCTAATAATCTTGATGGGGACTAGAAGGCCGTAGATGTTAGTCGCGCCGGACTGAATGAAATTGGTCTCTTAGCAGCCACTATCAAAACTAAGTTTCTTGTATTTGAACCAGATCGCACTTCTACTGACACAATCCACGTTGGTCCAGTTACAAACTCCTCTTCAATTTCACTTAGGTATTTAGACACTCTATTTGGAACATCAATCAGATCCACTAGAAAGTTTACAATTTATTTATTAAAGAAAAAATAAAGAAAATCTTATGGGCTTCTTGATAAAGAACCAATTTGATAAGAGAACCCTTGGTTGGCTGTATACCGAGTTTTTTGTGTCACATGTTTTGTTTCTGACATCCCTATGTAAAATTTACTCCGCCAGTGACAAAAACAAAATCTGATCAGTATTTTTTCAGGTTTTGTAAGTGTTAGCCAGCATCTCTGTTTAGACCCTCGTGAAAGCTATATCTCCCAACAGTGCGGGGTTTTGGAGATTTGTCAAAAAAATGGATGAAGTGTCACATAGGTTTGGTGTTATTTACATAGGTTACTGTTATTTACAGAAGAAAGCAGTAAAATATTATTATTTTATATACATAAAATAATTTTATTTATATAATATAATATCAATATAATATATAATAATATTGTATAAATGTATATATATATACATTTATTTAATAATAATTATATAATAATTATAATAATTATATATATATATATATATATATATATATATATATATATATATATATATATATATATATATATATATATATATATATATATATATATATATATATATATATATATATATATATGTGTGTGTGTGTGTGTGTGTGTGTGTGTGTGTTTGTGTAATTATAACATATTTACAGAGTCATCCAGAAGTAATTCAAGCTGGGATTGATGCCTTAAAAAAGTACGGAGCAGGTTTGAGTTCAGTCAGGTTTATCTGTGGGACGCAAGATATTCACAAGGTAATCAAAAGACTCTCTTATTCCGTGTATAATTGTATGTGGTGCATAAAAGAGATCTTTCAAACTAAGGAAATTAAATATTTAACCATACAATTGGTT
Source organism: Artemia sp. Qi Xiang Cuo (assembly GCF_049724085.1). Classification (NCBI taxonomy): domain Eukaryota; kingdom Metazoa; phylum Arthropoda; class Branchiopoda; order Anostraca; family Artemiidae; genus Artemia; species Artemia sp. Qi Xiang Cuo. The sequence goes on along the minus strand of NC_142795.1, from coordinate 12,044,833 downwards.
TCTCCACTTTTCAAAAATAATTTTGAAGGCTCAAAAACTAAGTAGTGTCCAATCTTTTTCCTTAAATTTTTAAGGTTAGAGATCATCCTTGAAATCATCAGGTTAGTAATTTTTTAAACTGATTTTTCTGTATTTCTTTCCTTGCATGAAAATTTATTTGTACACTGAGCTAAACTGAATAAAATGGAATCATGTTCAAGGTTCTGCCGGGGGCTTTCGGAGAAACACGGTGCAAAATTGTGAAGGTAGCAGAGGAAACTTAACATTCCTGGTTCTGCCATGGCTTCCTTCGTGAATGTTCTATTACCTTAGCATAAAAGTTAAGAGCTATTTGATGTGAAAAATGAAGCTTATAATACTAAACCTGAATCAAGAAGAATAGTTAGAAAATTGCAGCAATTCACTGGCACGCCAAGCTTCCAATGGCACATCGATGAATCCAGTTTATCGTCGTAACTTCCTTCGTTTGACAAATCCTGGACACCGGTACTTATCAGCATGGAATCTCAGAAATCAAATAGAGCATACGGCAATAGAATTCCACAATTTTCTTCAATTCACCTCTGTAATTCGTCTGTTAGCACTTTTACATTCAGGTAAAAGCCATTTTTTCTTCGTGTTTATCCTCAAAAAATCATTCTTAGAGTAAGACTCTTTGCCGAGTCTGACTTAGAATGGGAGCTTACCCAAATTCTTTCCACTTTTCACAATCGGTAATCATCAATTTACATAAGATAAGATAAGATTTATTCTTCATTAGATACACATACAATATTAAATGGTATTATTCCCCCAAAGGCTCATTAGCCTGTACAAAGGGTGAAGAAAAATGAGTTGTTTACTCAGAGATGAAAAGCAAAAGAAAATTTAAAATAAAATTTTCGTATTACGCTCTTAACCCTTCTAACTTGCTCCCAACTCTTTGATAATCTTTCAAAAACTCTCTTAATTATTCATCTGTCAAACCACCAAATTTTCTTTTTAATATAACTATTATGACCATCGGCAGCAATGTTTGTTCGGCATGTGGAATGAAACCTGTGACGAATTTACTTCAGGTCGTGGTGGCTATGATCATTGACAGGTAAAGTAAGAGCTTCGGAAATGGTCCAGTTCTTACTCTGAGCTGTTTAGTTGTCAGCCCAGAATTCAAGCATTTCAACTCCCAAGAATTTTTCAATGGACTTCGCAAATCACTTGCTGTGTTGTCAGCGTGACATTTCTCAAAAGCTTCGTACCCAACGACGCAGCAGAGTTTTCGTCGAGTTTTAAATTCAATAGGGAAAATTTTTCGTTGAAGATAACGAGTTGAACTTGAAAAAGCACCTTTTGCTGGTGGCATCGAGGGCAGGAGTAAAACTTCACGTACGTCAGCGACAAAAACATTATCACTCTGTTCATACACATTCCTTTCATCACAAAGAACTTTGGCCACTAAAGATTTTGATTATATATATATATATATATATATATATATATATATATATATATATATATATATATATATATATATATATATATATATAATCGAATATATATATATATATATATATATATATATATATATATATATATAATAATAATTTGAACTGAAAGTAAGGAGCAACAGTTGAAAAAACTTGTTTTTTATATGATTTCTGATGGGTTTTTTTTTAAATAATGCTGGGAAATCCGGGACCCCCTTCATGGAAAATTCCCTTCCGCCATGAAAAAGTTCTCGATGGAAAGATTCTCCTACGTAATCCCTCCTGATGAACCCCCCTCCACCGGAAAAAATCCCCCTTGAAAACATCTGTATACTTCCCAATAACCAATGCTATATGTAAAAAATTGCAAAGATTATAACTTGTAGCCCTTCCCCCGGGGACTGTGGGGGATTAAGTCATCCTCAAAGGCATAGTTATTAGATTTTTCGATTATGTTGAACAAAATGGCTATCTCAGAATTTTGATAGGGTGACTTTGGGGAAGACTTAAGCTTGGGAGGGGGCCTAGTTGCCGTCCAATTGTTTTGTTAGCTTAAAAACGGCACTAGAACTTTTAATTTCCGTTCGAGTGAGACCTCTTGTGATATTCTAGGACCACTGGGCCGATACAATCACCCTTGGAAAAAAAACAAGAAACAAAATAAACAAATATGCATCCGTGATCTTTCTTCTGGCAAAAATACAAAATTGTTGAAAGCTGTCGACAATATCTTCACGTTTCTGTAACAATTTACTAAACGAACCCATAGAGGGAGTCACGATAAACGAATCTGGACTGCACTAATGAAAAGAGCGTAGGCGAAATAGGATAGGAGGATATCTAACAAAAAATTGTAGAAAGTGGCATTCACTGTTATATCTTTGGACAACCGAAATTAGGATTCCATAGGTTTTATGGCAGAACAAACCAGTTATATCAGTTATCACTCCCATGCATAATCACTAACTTAAAATAGGTTTAAATTGTCCAAGGGTTGAGCAGTCTTCAATATTTTGAATATGCATTTGCACAAATAAATCTATATTAGATGGGACGCACTAGCAGAAGCAATTTTGAATTTTCGAGGGGAACTACTGGTATGCCTATCATAATATACCCTATTCATGCAGTCTTATCCCTTCAAGTGGATCTCCTGGAGACAGGAAAATGTTCTGCTACTTGTATGACCTACTTCAATATAGCAAAGACAAAATAATCTCCCAATCAAAGATCTCGTGCCCTCAGCCCGAATTTCATCTTTAAGAATTAAACCATCAACAGACATAATAATTTTATTTCTCAGGTGATCTTTTTCAGATTGCTAATCTTGATCAGCTTCAATTCAACAGCGAAATTAAGCCCGGAGGAATTTATCGCTCCTGCAGCCTTCTCCCATCCCGTCCCATCAATCTCTATCATCCCTCTATTTAAGTCTTGAAGAGGAAAGTTTGCAGATTAAGGCTTCTTGCTTTGAGCTTGAATTTTCACAAGTCACTTAGCATGTCTGTAGAAGAAACCCAATGGGTTTGGTAATGTATCCAGTAATATTCCCAAAGAACAACAGTTACCTTTAAATGACAGTTTTTATAAAAAATTTACAATAAACAGCACTCGCATCATGTGCCTGATACCACGACTTAAACCAAAGACAGCTAAATGTTAAAAAGCTTTATTTTTAAATATTTCACCTCCTTATTTGAATTTGGATAAAAAATAAGACAGCATTAACCCGGCACGATCATAAAATAGATTTGAAACCGCAATGAGGAAGTCGGCAGCTTGGTAAAGAAGAAATATTCAAATATTTTTTCATATATACCTGATAAGACATCCTTAGTAAAATCAAAAACAAAAAATCTGAACTTTATTTAAGAAAAAAAAACTTTTTTTTTAACTTTATTTAAAAAAAAAGAATTTTTTTTAAGAAAAAAAAAACTGAAGGAGTTTTAACACATTTTAGTGTGCCCACCGAATGGCACTATTATGACACTAAGACTAAAGCTGTTACTTTAATAGGAGGGGACAGCCCTTTTCATATACGGAATAATTTCTGTAACAATTATTTCTATAAAATAAAAAATAAGTTTTTTTTTAATTGAAAGTAAGGAGCGACATTAAAACTTAAAACGAACAGAAATTATTCCGTATGTGAAAGGGGCTGTCCCCTCCTCAACGCCTTGGTCTTTAGGCTAAAGTTTTGTATTGTTCTAAAAAATAGAGTTGTGAAAAAGAGTCAAACTTTAGCGTAAAGAGCGAGGCGCTGAGGAGGGGACAGCCCCTTTCATATACGGAATAATTTCTGTTCGTTTTAAGTTTTAATGTCGCTCCTTACTTTCAGTTAGAAAAACTTGTTTTTTTATTTAATTTCTGAACATTTTTAAATTAATGCAGGTTTTGATTTTGGCTCACCGTACATGAATAATTAAAACAAAATTTGCATATTAATTTTCCTCTTTTTGGCTAACTTGCTTTCTCGAAAGTTGTTTAATTTCATTTACGAACATTTTTATTAGTACTAAATATACCTAACTTACGAATTAACTTACGTAACAAACTTCTATATTCGTATATTTTTATTACGTATATTAGGAGGGTTCACCTCCCTAGTCAATACCTCGCTCTTTATGCTAAAGTTCGAATGTTTTTCCAATTCATTAAGAATGAACTTTTAATCACAAAGGCCATTAATTAGAATAAATAGCTGTTATGAAAGTGCTTAAAAAACCTTTAGCGTAAAGAGCGAGGTAATAACTAAGGGGTAAACCCAATCATATGCGTAATAGTTTCTGTTCGTTTTAAGTTTTGATGTTGAAAAGTTTTCAGTTGAAAACTTGTTTTTTTTTTATTTGATTTCTGATCGTGTTTTTAAATAATGCTGGAAAATCTGGCACCCCCTTTATAGCAATGTCCTTTCCCCCCAGAAAACTTCCTCCACGGAAAGATCTTCCCCATAAACCCCAAACTCCCCCCCCCCCCCACTACCAGCAAAAATTCTCCCTAAAAATATCTGCATACTTTCCATAACAACCAATGCTGTACGTAAACAATGAGCATAGTCCATAACCTTCAGACCTGCCCCCGGGGACTTTCGGGAGGTAAAACATCCTCAGAGACATTGCTATAATATTTTCAATTATGCTGAACAAAATGTCCATCTCAAAATGTGGGGCTGAGCTTAGGCAACAAATAGGTAGTATTTGGAAGATAAAGATGGCTTTAAACGGTTGTTTGCCTGTTATTTCAAGCAAATTAATGGTCCTATGTCAATTCTAAATTCTTCGTCAACCTTCTTAAGACCATAGGCTGGCGTGCCTTGTTTGCCTCTCACTCCAGGCAATCTAACGGTCCTATGTCAATTTTAAATTCTTGGTCCACATGCCTGAGACTCTAGGCAGGCGTGCCTTTCCAAAAACTAACAAACAAGTATGTGTCCAATAAGGTAGTCGAAATTACTCCACCGATTTACCCGTACCACACCCATTTAAACAATGATCTCTCAATTACTTGGACTATCTGTCTTGGCTTTTCTCTTTCTACAATTAGACATGTCTTGATGCAATCTACTGCAAAATGCTTGATAATTTCAAATCAAAAGAGGCCTCGACCAAGTCCGTTGATTTTGAATTGAAATTATCAAGTATTTTGCAGTAGGTTGCATCAAGACATGGCTAATTGTAGAAAGAGAAAAAGCCAAGACAGAAAAGCCAACGTGATGGCTATGAGAGCCTTTCCCAGAAACGACCTTAATTCTTTGAAAATATGATCTCTGGATTATAATCGTGAAAATCACAGATTGTTTTAGATCTAGATGGCATGGAAATCAGCATCAGTACACTCAGTTAAATTCAGCCGTTTCTTTTTTATAAGATCAAAGGGTTTTTAGTTCATACCATTAAAATGACAAACCCTATCCAAATCGGTTAAAATCACCCTTTTTAGGATACGAATTGGTTGTAGAAATACTTCTTCAGTGGCGGATCCAGGGGGCGCACACCCCCCCCCCCGAACGTAGTCGAAAGTAGTGTAATTTTCTTAATTGACGCAAGTTTGCGTAAATTAAACTTGCTCCTAACGCAAGTTTATCGGATCAACCTATTTTGCACCTCTCCCCTTAAAAAAAAATCCTTGATCCGCCCTTGTACTTCTTACTGTAAAAAAATTGATGAGGCAATTATTTTCTAGGTTATAAGGTATGAAAGAAATGGGCATTATGTAAATTACTGACTAGATAAAAACCAATTGGAAAAAGTGACCGGTAAGTTAGTAAAGTTTACTGCCCCACCCAAGTGTTTTGGCTAGTGAAATTCTGCATAGAGCTGGCACGTCACCAACATAGTGTCTACATCGACGACGATTTTCTTACCTTGCTTTGTTCCCTCAGTTGGATGACAATGCTGTTTGCCCATGGTGGTGTCACTATCATCAACAATCACAATTTTCTTTTGGTCCTTATGTAGAATACCTCCTATTTCCTAAAAGAAATTCCCTTAAAGTTTTTCTAAAGACATTGATAATTCAAAACTACACCATATCTTTCGGTTTTAAGAAGAAAGCCGTACACTCTTTTGGTGATTTTTCTGCTGATTTAGTGATTTTCTCAAGATTTTAATGGTTTTATTTTTGACCTCGTGGATACCCTACATATTGATTTTACCATCACAATATTATGTAGGAACGTGACACAATAATGAATTAATTCAGTAAATTTCTACAGGAGCTAGAAGAAAAAATTGCTCGGTTTCACGAACGGGAAGATTCAATTTTGTATGCAAGTTGCTTTGACGCCAATGCAGGTCTATTTGAAGTTCTACTGACGCCAGAAGACGCCGTCCTGTCAGACGAGCTCAACCATGCATCAATCATTGATGGTATTCGATTGTGCAAAGCAAAAAAGTTTCGATATAAGCACAAAGATATATCAGGTAAATACTTCCATCTCATCTATTTCTTGTTTTCTTACCACAGCAGAAACAGCCTTTTTGATATTTTATGTTGTTAGCCTAGATATGGAAAAAAGACCTAAGAAAGAGACAGAAATTCAAAAATTAAAGCTTTGCACCCGTACAAACATCCCTTTCACAAATACATTTGGGTATTTGTGTTTACATTCAGAGTTCAATAAGGTAACACCAAAATTGTATTGGATGTTATTGCCTGTCTGGATTTATTTCGGTGAAGTCATAATTTATTCCAAGTGAGTTGTTGACCTGAGTTAACTTTAAGAGGATTATAAATTGAATCGAGTTTGCTTTTAATTTGACCTATATTTAGATATTCATTAATTCAGTGTATTCTCTTGAATTAATACAGTGACTTTTTAATTTGTGTATCGATTGCAATAGCCATGAAAAGCACTGACGAAACGCCTGAACTTGTATATTCTCCAGTACTGAATTTTATTCAATGTAATTTGCTAAGCGGAATTGAGGAGGATATTATCAAAAAACATGGTACGGAGTTTTTTGACGTGAACATAGTCAAAGAAGCTAAAATTTTACTGTGGCAAATAAGTGCACCTGAGTCAGATTGCTCAGTACGTAAGGGGAACAATGCACTATCTAGTCATTTTAGTGACATTATTTCTCTGTTAAGATCTCTTGACAGTAGCGACACTTTTTTACTTATGTTTGTGCTAAAGCGACCTACTGAGGTGCCATATCTCCCTGCAAATGCTTATACTTCTCTACTCTCTAAGTTTTAAGAGCTACAACAAGTAGTTGTTGAAACGTCAGGGAAACTTGACAATTATCAGTTGAATTTTCTTCATCTAACCAAACCTACCCCATCAATTGACACTCATACGACAGTTATTGTCTCTAAAGGGCCTTCAGATCTGTCTGATCCAATTAAACGCAAATCTATTCTCGATCTAATAGCTGGGCATGAATTAGTTTGTAGCGTGAAACCTGTTAATGACAGACGGTATGTCAATATTGATAAATCTGCAACTGAAGATTTTTGTGCATCAGTTCAGAACTTTATTACCGGAGCAACAGTTAAAGTATGATCCAAGCGCTTTTTTGGGATTCTCAGAGGTTTCCCAGTTGATCTCGACCTTTCAGTTATTAATAGACTGCAAGGTATAAAAAGCGCAAATAGACTGGGCCAGACTATGTCAGTCAAGCTTGAATTTGAAGACTCCTTCACTCAGTCCACTTATTTCAAAGATGGAATTAACTGCACCTGATTAAGTGGTAAAAATCATGCTTCTTATAGTCTTTCCTGCCCAGTATCTAAGGAACTTATGTTGCGCTCCCCCATTTTGCAATGATTTTGGATTTTTCAATAATATCGTTTAATATTAATGGTACAAAGGATAAGGACTTCGTTATTGATGAGCTCTGCAATGATTTTGTTTTGGTCTGTCAACAGGAGCATCTTCTTACAGACTTTAGCATTAACGTTTTGCGTCGGAGCCCTCATCATAATGTGTTTTTTACTACTGCCAGAGCCACAAGAGGCCGCCCATCCGGTGGGCTAGCTTGTGTTTTTAAGCGCAATCCTAATTTGGTTTCGCCGGTGATTTTTTACTCGGATGAGTTTTTTTTTGGCTGTTCGTATGGGCACTACAGTTTTCATTAATTCTTATCTGCCTTATGATGATCGTTCTGCCAGATCGATGACTAGATATGCTAAAGCTTGCAACACGTTGAAGGTTTTAGTGGAAAAAAATTCTTTCTATTTCTCTAGATTATATGATCATTGTAGTTCAATACGGATATAAATTATTCGTCAGTGAGAAATGATTCGTTGTTAGATTGCCTTCCATCGTATCATATTATACCCAAAACTCATCCGTTTTCTTACATTCACCATTCAGGCAGTAAGAGCAATATTGATCACATTATTTGATCACCTAGTATTACTACATCAATAGTGTTTCTACATGCTGAAGAACAAGACTTAGACCATCTCCCTATTTCACTTACTCTTACGCTTAATATAAACCTTGCAAGTATTTGTAAAGTACCTCGGTCTTTAAAATGGTTTGAAAAAAGTAATTGGAAGAGAGCTGATGTCCCTCTCTATGCGTTTACACTAACAAACCTGCTGTCTGCTATACAAGTTCCCTATCATCCGCTCCAGTGTTTCTTACCAGTGAATTGCAAAAAGGACCTAGATTTCTATTAAAATCAAATAATTAAATGTCTAAAAGATGCCGAGGCAGATGCAGTGCCGCTGCAACGTATTAGATGTGGTACGCAAAAACCTATTTGGTCTTTACATCCTAATTTAAAAACTTTGAAAAATAAAGTAAAGTTTTGGTTAACAGTTTGGAATGAATGTGATAGACCGCCTTGTGAAATTGTATCTGACCTTAAGCGTAAGACGCGTAATGAATATAAAAAAATTCTTAAGTCAATGCGTTATCGTGGTATGGATTTTCCAGTGTCAAAGAGAGAAGGGCGAAAAGTTACTAATTCTGAGTCGATTAGAAGTGATGTGCCAAGTACTGATTGTCTTCCTGCATCTGCTCGGCATGGCCATTACTCGGCTATTTTTTCTAATGTTAATTACCGTGTGCATTCTTTGATTACTCATTCTCTTTCTGCTATTTTTAGGACTTCTTCCCCCCCCTATCTCAGCGTCTTTGTATTCCCATTTCTATTTCATCCGTAGTTCAAGCAATTAAGAAACTTAAATCAGATAATGTTGATAATAATGGTATATCTAGATTTCACCTTTTATTAGATTGCTCCCCCCTTATTGATCATCTGTATCTACTTTTCCAGATGTGTATTTGTACTTCTAGTGTACCGGAAATTTTTTGTGTGGTGCTGTTTCTTCAATTTTAAAGAGGGGAAATTCCCTTTTAATTTCCTCTTCTTACCGACCTATTACTGTCTCTTGCACTTTTAGTAAAGTTCTTGAGCATGTATTACTACCTTTTGTGACTAATAATATGCTTGAGAGAGATAACCAGTTTGGATTTAAGCCCGGAGTAGGTTGTCAGCATACACATCGTGCAATATCTTCTTTGCTCCTTGATAATTCTTCTAAGGGAAAGAGTATATATCTTTGTGCTTTAGATCTATCAAAAGCTTTTGATAGTGTATGTCATAGTCACTTTTTTCTGCTCTTCATCGTTGTGGTGTCAATCTATCGGTTATAATGCTTCTTTGTTACTGGTACTCTAATTCTTTTCTTCGGCTGAAATCGGCACCAGCTTCTATTATTAAAGTGAAATAGGTTTAAGGCAAGGTGGAGTTTTATCTCCGACCCTTTTTAAATTATGTATTTCAGGATTTCTGGCAAAGATATCATCTACCTATCTCTCTGGTTTTTCTGATGTTTCATACCTTGCCTATGCCGATGACCTGCTTCTTATAAGCCGTACTGAAACTGGTTTATCTAACAGGGTTTCTCGTGTTGATACTTCTTTTTCAGACAAAGGCCTTTCTCTTAATGTAGATAAATGTAAAATTTCTTTCTTTTAACAAAAATTCTAGTACTTCTCTTCGTTGTAGTGACTTCTCAGATAATAATATGAAAATTTAATTAGGATATGTTAAGATTGTTGCCAATAGATGTAAATATAATAAACTCGCGTTGGCCAAGCTCTACTCAACTTTTTGTGACCATTCAATTCTTTTTGCTTCTGGAATTTTTCCTCTTCTTAAGAAAAATGAGTCAAAAAGAATCCGGATCAATTATTTTAGATTTTGTAAATTTTTGTTGTTTCTTCCACCTTGGACTAAAAACCGGGTAATTATTAATAAATTTCTTGTTCCTGATACTACTGTAAAACTGGAAGCACTACAAAGATAACTTTCAAATGCCGCTTGTATCCGTTTTTCTCCGCACCATCACCTTATCAGGTTTTTTCAGTCGTAAGTTTTTTTTTCCTTAATTTGTTTGTTTGTTTTTCTTTCTTTGTCACTTCATATTTTTTAGTATTGTAAAGAGTGAGTAAAAATCAAATAATGATAATAATAATGACAGCTTGTGTCCATATTTCTGTATGTTATTGCTTATTAGATTCTGCAAGTTGTGAGTTTTTTTTTCTCTTCTTCTTTTCCCCCTCCTTTCATGTTATTTCTCTTTTGTTTTAGTTTTTTTTTAATTTTATGGGTTACTCTGTAACTGGTAATCTTTTATTTCTATATTGATTTGCGTTGCATTTTTGTGTGTTTTTCTTCTTGATACTCCACGTATTGTACCTCTGTATAGTGTGGGTTAGAAATAAATAATAATAATAATAATAATAATAATAATATCGCACACATCCTGCTAGCAATAAAACACCAGTAGTAGGAGGTTTCAGCATGATTTTATTAATACCTCCAGCAGGGTGCTTGAGATAGAAAAAAATAGAAGAAATAGCAGAAAAAATGTATCTAAACTAAGTTCTCTGGCCCAGGAAGTGTCACTCAAAAGCTGACATCTATATCTGGGTTCCCATAGCAGAATAATGAAGGCATCAAACATCTTGCTATTTTTCTTTAATTAATTAATTAATTAATAATCTTTAATTAATTAATTTTCAATTAATTTATATTTTTATTGTTATTATTATTATTTTTTTGCTCTGTGCTAGTTTTGTGTTTTATCTTGAAGAAAAATTAATTCACCTAGTTAGTTATTTTTGAGGCTTTGCACCTTCGTTACTACTTTTAATGATTAGGACTGCCCCTCCCCCCATTAATTTAAGCCTCCTAGGGACAGTCATCAGATAAGGGACTTTGTAGAGGCTTATGACCGTCCTTTTTTCGCACGAAATACGAGTCCTTACGTAAAACAATTTTACTTGTTTTAATTGTATACAAAATTTTATCTGACGAAAAAATGGAACGATAGCAGTCACAAAAAAGCTTCAAAAAGTGCAAAAACAAGCTAATATCGACTTACGACCTAAACCACTCAAAACCTTGAAAACAGGCTGCTTGAAACTCTTTTAATTTTGCTCAGATTTAGGAAAATAAAAAGGAGAAAAAACTTATTTAGCAAGAAAGCTTTGCTCTTCAAATATTTTCAGTTTAGAAATCCGCACTTCTAAGCTCTTTATCTCATTTCTGTGATTGCACCACCATAAAATGCTTTGTAGCACCAAAATCCAATTTTAGGAATGTAATCCGTGTAATGCTTTGTAGCACCATAAAATGCTTTGTAGCACCAAAATCCACTTCTGGAATGTAAAAGCTTGAAACCATAAATTATCTGCCACTGAAATCTCCTTGATCAGAAATCACTAAACTAGATTCAACCCCACTTAAATGTATTGACTGGCATGATCTGCAGATCCAAAGACTCAGCCTCACTCATAACTACTGAGACTTAAAAAAACTATTTTTTTTTTAGAAAAATCCAATAATTCCAAAACATAATATTTGCTAAATTTGCTAATTGATAATTTGCTATTTGCTAATATTTGCAAAAATTTGCTAATCGTTAATTCTAAAGATCTATTAGTAAAATGGATCTTTAAACTGTCATTATGTTGGTAGTATGTTTTTGTTGTGATTGCATTGAGTCGTTTTTTATTAGGTAAATAGAAAGTAAATAAAACTTTGCTATTTAAATATTCTCAGTTTAGATATTAACACTTCTAAGCTCTTTATCTCATTTCTGTGATTGCAGTTGGACATCACCAATTGGACTGTTGTATTAAACTGAACTAAATGTATTTAATATCCAGGTTGTACAAAACCACACAAACATATTAATGTCACTTGACCGGCAGCGACAGAAATAAAAAAAAACGCACAAGTATAAAAAAGGAAAGAAGACATAATGTATACTTATACAAGTGTTTACATACCAACCGAATTGTTGGGAGATCTCAAGACTTTATAGAAAATCTCACAATCGAAAATGGGATCTCAATATCCGCCGATAAATATTGATACTATTATTGTTACGAATCTCGCATGAACTTAAATGAGTGAAATGTGGAAAACTTTACGCTATTTTTTTCTTGATTTCCAAAAAAAATAAGCCGAGATACAAACAGCTCAAATTACAAATCTTGAACCGTATTAAATTTTCTGAAATTTTTTTTTCAAATGAAGATAAAGGTTAAAATTAAAACAGATAATTATGTGTGTTATGGGAACTTCCAAGACCTTGCCCCCCCCTCCACTTACGTTAAACATTCACTGTGAGTAGTAAAGCATTAATAGATATCAAAAATACATGAAAAAATACATGGAATTGCACAAGAATATGCACTACAGTATCACGTGGACATTTTAAAAAGTGACCTTTACCTAAAAAGTGGCCAAGCATGTTTTGAAACTATAGTCAAGGTTGTATAAGAGAATTAGACGGTTTTTTTTTTGTTTTTTTTGGCAATTGACAATTTTTTTCTGATAAGAAGTACCATTCATTGCGATCATAACTCTTTGGTGTGGATGACTTGAAAATACAATTTTAACGAGAAATGTCTGAAAAGTGCAAGGATGCTACAACCAGGATTGTTTGATTGACATTTGCAAAAAGGGATAAGGGTATTCGTAAATTGGACTTTATGACCAATCATATTTGAATAATAACGAAAAAAACAGAGCTAGATAACATTCGCGAATTGGATTGTATTAAGATGGAGAAAAAAAGGGATGGTCTTATGACTTGACCTAGCTTTACTTCTTCGATGTGTACTGTATAATACACAAGTGGTGTTTGAACAGTGTTGTCAATTTAAAATTGAGTTTAACGTTATACTATACTAAAAAGTTGATACTAAGAGAAATGTAGATGACAAGAAAAGAATTTTATTAACGGATAGCTTTACTTCTTCGATGTGTACTGTATAATACACAAGTGGTGTTTGAACAGTGTTGTCAATTTAAAATAGAGTTTAACGTTATACTAAAAAGTTGATACTAAGAGAGAAGTAGATGGAAAGAAAATAATTTTAACAATGAATAGCTTTACTTCTTCGATTTATACTGTATAATACACAAGTGGTGATTGAACAGTGTTGTACATTTGAAATAGAATTTAAAGTTTTACTAATAAGTTGATACTAAGAAAGATGTAGATGGAAAGAAAAGAATTTTATTGAGGGATAACTTTACTTCTTTGATGTGTACTGTATAATATACAAGTGGTGTTTGAACAGTGTTGTCAATTTAAAATAGAGTTTAACGTCATACTATACTAAAAAGTTGATACTAGGAGAGATGTAGATGGCAAGAAAAGAATTTTAATAACGGATAGCTTTACCTCTTCGATGTGTTCTGTATAATACACAAGTGGTGGGGTGATGGGAGCGGGGCGTCTTAGAGTACTTATAGTGCTGTACTGTGGGCGGAATTCCTAGCGAAAAACCCGTGTGGATGACTTGAAAATAAAATTTTTAACAAGAAATGGCTGAAAAGTGTTTCGGGGGAGATGGGTTGACGGCAGAAGGATAGGTTGTCTGAAACCTACAATTTGCGGTGGGTAGTGTGCTATTTCTGGCTTTTATGAGCTAGGTCTCCTAATATTTCGTAGGTATGTGTTGTCTGAAACTTATGATTTGGCGGTATGTAAATTACTATTTCGGGCTTTTCTGAGCTACATTTCTTAGTCTTTCGTTGGTGTGTGTTGTCTGAAATTTATGATTTGGGGTGTGTAGTTTGCTATTTTTGACTTTGCTGAGTTAGATTTCTTAGCTTTTCATTTTTTATTTTTTTGATATTTAATAATCAAAATGTTAAAATTAATTGATTTATTAAAGTTATTTTTTTATTTTTTTTTCTATGAGGTGTTAACTAGGATTGTTTTCCATATTATGGAGTAAGAATTGTCTTCTTAATATGTTTCTTTTTTTTAAATTTAATTCCCACCTCTTCTCCTCTCGGTGACTTTCATATTTTCTTTATCAATATCTCATAATTTATTTAATGTCACCTACTCTTTTCTTAAAAAAAACTTCTTAAAAAAAATCCATATGTTAAATATATATAAAATCTTAGCCTTTCATAGGTGTGTGTTGTCTGAAACCTACAATTTGGGGTGGGTAGTTTGCTATTTCTGGCTTTTATGAGCTAGGTCTCTTAGTATTTCGTAGGTGTGTGTTGTCTGAAACTTATGATTTGGGGGTATGTAAATTACTATTTCGGGCTTTTCTGAGCTAGATTTCTTAGTCTTTCGTTGGCGTGTGTTGTCTGGAACTTATGATTTGGGGTGTAGTTTGCTATTTTTGACTCTTCTGTGCTAGATTTCTTAGTCTTTCTTAGGTATTTGTTATCTGAAACTTATGATTTGGGATGCGCAGTTTGCCATTTTAGTGTTTTCCTAACCAAGTGTATTAGTATTTTGTTGGTGTGCGCTGGATAAAACTTCTAATTTTGAATATGTAAGTTTCTATTTTAGGCTTTTATAAGCTAGGTCTCATAGCATTTCGTAGGTGTGTATTGTCTGAAACCTATGATTTGGGGTGTGTAAATTACTATTGCGGGCTTTTCTGAGCTAGATTTCTTAGTCTTTCGTTGGTGTGTGCTGTCTGAAACTTATGATTTGGGGTTTGTAGTTTGCTATTTTTGACTTTGCTGAGTTAGATTTCTTAGCCTTTCATAGGTGTGTGTTGTCTGAAACTTATGATTTGGGATGTGTAGTTTGCTATTTTTGACTTTGCTGAGCTAGGTTTCTAAGTATTTCGTAGGTGTGTGTTGTCTGAAACTTATGATTGGAAATGTTTATTTTTTTATTCCTTGCTTTTATGAAGTGAGTCTTTTAATATATTATTGGTGGGTGCTGTGAGATTCTTACGATTTGAGGTGCTTAAATTTCAATTTTTGACATTTCTGAGCCAAAATGTCTTGGAATTCTGTCGGTGCGTGTTGACTAAAACTGTTGATTTGTAATGTTTAATTTGCTATTTCCGACTTATCGTGGACAGATTTCTTAGTATTTCGTAGTTGTGTGTTGTCTGAAACTTATGATTTGGGATGGTTAATTTGCTATTTCCGGCTTTTATTAGCTAGGTTTCTTAGTCTTTCGTAGGTATGTGTTGTCTGAAACCTATAAAAATAAACTATTTCCGTAAAATCTGAGCTAATAATGGTTTTTTACTGTAAACTATAGTTTTTTGTGTAAGAAAATTATGGAAAATACAATTCGTTGACTCATAGGTGAAACTTAAGTCCAGTTATGGATCGAAAAATAAACTATTTCTGTAAAATCTGAGCTAATAAGGGTTTTTGACCGTAAACTCTAGATTTTTTTAAGAAAATTATGGAAAATACAATTCTCTCGTTCAAATGTGAAACTGAAGTCCAGTTATAGATTGAAAAATAAACTATTTCTGTAAAATCTGAGCTAATAAGGGTTTTTGACCGTAAACTCTAGTTTTTTGTAAGAAGATTATGGAAAATACAATACTCTGGTTCAAATGTGAAACTTAAGTCTATTTTTGGATCGAAAAATAAAACTATTTCCGTAAAATCTGAGCTAAAAAGGCTTTTTGACCGTAAACTCTAGTTTCTTGTAAGAAAATTATGGAAAATACAATTCTCTAGTTCAAATGTGAAACTTAAGTCCAGTTTTCGATACTAATAATGATGAGGACTGATGGTTCTAATTCAATATTTTTTTCATAAGAACAAACTATTTTTTTTAAACTTCGAAATTATTCAACTTTTTTTATTTTTTTATTTTTTTTGTACGTATCTTAAAATGACAAAATATGCTTACGGCTCTTACAATTGTACTCTATGATTGCTCAGAGACACGATGTGGCTTTCCCACTGGTATTCTTTGTCTGGTCATCAACACTACCTAGTCAATTGCATGTAATAAATCAGTATTTTTTACGCAGTGGAACACATAAGTCATATCTTAAAAAAAAGAAGTTAAGATGGAACATTTTAATAAAATGTGTTCACATGATAATGTTATTGTAGTATTGAATGCTGACAAGGAGAAGTATTTAAACTATGAAACAAGTACAAGTGGTAGCACTATTGGAAATGTATGCATGCATTGTCATGACAGTAAGGAATTAAATTTCTTTGGAATACCGAAAAAATTTAACTCTTATGATGGCGGTTATGCGAGATTGAGATCTCCAGAGATGATTGCACCCAAAGAGAATGCCAACATAAAAATAATCGTTGATGATACACGACAACTCCTTGCTACTGTTACAGGTAACACATTACCTACTGATACATCCAATCGTCAGCTTTCGGGTATTAGCATTCAACGGAAGGTCAATAAAAAAAGGCCTACTCTTCTACTAATATCGTAAACCATATCTTGTCTACGTGCCGAAACTTTTACCTGTGTAAAAATAATGTGATAATAGACAGTGAAATTTCCAGAAAAATAAAAAGGGCATTGTCAGAAAATATCACTATGGATTATAAAGATGAATTGATGAAAAACAAAGCACCAGCAAACGTTACTGGCATTGATCAAACAGTCAATGAACCAAATAATACCAAAGACGAAAAGCATATTGAGCCTGTTGATGAGACACCAGTAAAAATTGTGTATGACTCAAAATGGAATAATGATTATTCTACTGATTACGAACTAAGAGAAGACAATAGCTACAATATCAAGAGAGAACATGGTGAACTATTTTATGGAACCGATTCAAAATGTCCAAAGTTCATCATTGATATTAATAATGTATCATAATATATTTTTGTATTAATATTCTACATAGCATTATTTCATTAAAAATATTACATTGTTATGTGTTCATTATTTATAGACTAAGCTAGCATATCAAACGTTTAGAATGTCTGTTAAAACATCGGAGATGTAAGAAAAGGAATTTGCATACATCTATTGTCAGACACATGGGTTAACATTGACAAAATCTAGGTATCAGAATGAATAAATTCTTTATCAACATCCATTGTTGGATATGTCATTATGTCATTATGAAAAAATTGTAAGTAAGTAAGTAAGTAAGTAAGTAACCAACTCTTTCTTGAATTCACCTCTTCGATACACAATACAGAAAATTTTATTCAGGAAATTATGATAAAAAAAATTGAACAAACTCTTTCTTAACATTCATTATCAATTGGAGTCAATTGCTAGACAGATAGCACAGCCACTTCACAAAATCTATTTTTATGATTTATGTATTTTCATGTAGATACTTTTGTTACACTTCTTTAGAAGTCTATAGAGCCATCCAGCGGCTGGCATGAATAATTTTATTTATCAGCTCCTACTATTAAGACCGTTAGCTAATGGTGTTAATCTACTCGCGTAAGGATGAATATTTTTTTTATCAACATCCTTTATCATATATATAAAAAAAAAATTAACAAAATCTAAATTTCAGAATGAGTAAATGCTTTCACAACATCCTTTATCGGATATGTCGGATAAAATTGACAAAATCTAAGCATCAGAGTGACTAAGTTCTATATCAGCACCCTTTTTCGGATACATAGGATAAAATTGACAAAATCTAAGTATCAGATTGATTAAATTCTATATCAACATCCATTTCTCAGGTACATGGGATAACATTGACAAAATCTAGGTATCAGAATGAATAAATTCTTTATCAACATCCGTTGTTGGATATGTCATTGTCATTATGAAAGAATTGTAAGTAAGTAAGTAAGTAAGTAACAAACTCTTTCTTGAATTCACCTCTTGGATACACAATACGGAAATTTAATTCAGGAAATTATGAAAAAAAATTAGTTTCACGAGAACCATCTTTTAGCGTGATTTAAGTTTATATGCAAAGTATTAAATGCAAATTCATTTTGATTTTGAAATTCGTTCATTTTTATAGAAACTGCAATAGTTTCACAAAAAACATCTTTCAAGGTGTTTCAAGTTGAAAAGAAAAGCATTGAATGAAAACTCAATTTTGATTTTGATGTTGGGTGAAAATTTTGTCATTTTTATAGAAACTGCAATATTTTGACAAGATCTATCTTTCAGCGCGTTTTAGCTTTAAATGAATAGTATTCAATGATAATTAAATTTTATTTTTATGTTGGATAAAATTCTATCCATTCTTATAGAAACGGCAATAGTTTTACGGAAAACATCTTCTGGTTTAATACATGCAATAAACTAGCTATTGTCGATAACCGGACAATTTTTTTTTGCTCTTTTTTATCACAAACAATTTTCAATGTGTGCAAGGCAGAGTGATTTGTTCATAAATTCCACTATTTAATGCCCCCTCTGGCGCGCGGGGCCCGCTGCGACGGGCCGGGAAGCGCCGCGGGGCCCGCTGCGGCGGGCCGGGAAGCACCACGGGCGGGGAAGTGGGGTCCCGCTGCGGCGGGCCGGGAAGCGCCACGGGGTCTGCTGCGGCGGGCCGGGGGGCGGGGTGGGCCGGAGGGGGGCCTTAAATAGTGGAAATTATGAAGAAATTGCTCTGCCTTGCACACATTGAAAATTGTTTGTGATAAAAAAGAGAAAAAAGAATTGTCCAGTCATGGACACTAGCTAGTTTATTGCATTTATTGAATCAGAAAATGTCTTCTGTAAAACTATTGCCGTTTTTATAAGAATGGATGGAATTTTATCCACCATAAAAATAAAGTTTAATTTTCATTGAATGCTATTCATTTAAACCTAAAACGCGATGAAAGATAGTTCTTGTGAAAATATTGCGGTTTCTATAAAAATGACTAAATTTTTACCCAACATCAAAATCAAAATGAGTTTCCATTCATTGCTTTTCTTCTAAACTTAAAACACGCTGAATGATGCTTCCTGTGAAACTATTGCAGTTTCTATAAAAATGAACGAATTTCAAAATCAAAATGAATTTGCACTTAATACTTTGCATATAAACTTAAAATACGCTAAAAGATGGTTCTCGCGAAACTATTTTTTTTTCATAATTTCCTCAATAAAATTTCCGTATTTTGTATTCAAGAGGTAAATTCAAGAAAGAGTTTGTTACTTACTTACTTACTTACTTACTTGCAAATTTTTCATATTGACATAACCATCAACCGTTGTTGATAAAGAATTTATTCATTCTGATATCTAGATTTCGTCAATTTTATCCCATGTGCCTGTGAAATAGATGTCGATATAGAATTTAATTAATCTGATACTTAGATTTTGTCAATTTTATCCTATGTATCCGAAAAAAGGATGCTGATATAGAACTTACTCACTCTGATACTTAGATTTTGTCTATTTTATCCGACATATTCGATAAAGGATGTTGTTAAAGCATTTACTCATTCTGAAATTTAGATTTTGTCAATTTTATTTGATGTATCTGACAAAGGATGTTGATAAAAAAAAATTATTCACTCTGACACTTAGATTCTGTCAATTTTATTCGACGTATCTGACAAAAGATGTTGATAAATAAAATTTATTCACTCTAACACTTAGATTTTGACAACTTTTTCCTAAGTTTCCGAGAAATGGATGTTGATATAGAATTTAATCACTCTTATACTTAGATTTTGTGAAATTGTTGTATTGTCTGTCTAGGAAGCGACTTCAATCGATAATGAATGTTAATAAAGAATTTGTTCAATTTTTTTTTCATAATTTCCTGAATGAAATTTCTGTATTGTGTATCCAAGAGATGAATTAAAGAAAGAGTTTGTTACTTACTTACTTACTTACAATTTTTTCATAATGACATAATGACATATCCAGCAATGGATGTTGATAAAGAATTTATTCATTCTGATACCTAGATTTTGTCAATGTTATCCCATGTGTCTGACAATAGATGCATGCAAATTCCTTTTCTTACATCTCCAATATTTTAACAGACATTCTAAACGTTTCATATGCTAGCATACGCTAAAAATAATGAGCACATAACAATGTAATATTTTTAATGAAATAATGCTATGTAGAATATTAATACAAAACTATATTATGATACATTATTAATATCAATGATTAACTTAGGACATTTTGAATCTGTTCCATAAAATAGTTCACCATGTTCTCTCTTGATATTGTAGCTATTGTCTTCTCTTGGTTCGTAATCAGTAGAATAATCATTATTCCATTCTGAGTCATACACAATTTTTACTGGTGTCTCATCAACAGGCTCAATATTCTTTTCGTCTTTGGTATTATTTGGTTCATTGACTTTTTGATCAATGCCAGTAACGTTTGCTGGTGCTTTGTTTTTCATCAATTCATCTTTATAATCCATAGTGATATTTTCTGACAATGCCCTTTTTATTTTTCTGGAAATTTCACTGTCTATTATCACATTATTTTTACAGAGGTAACAGTTTCGGCACGTAGAGAAGATATGGTTTACGATATTAGTAGAAGAGTAGGCCTTTCTTTTATTGACCTTCCGTTGAATGTTAATACCCAAAAGCTGACGATTGGATGTATCAGCAGGTAATGTGTTACCTGTAACAGTAGCAAGGAGTTTTCCTCTATCATCAACGATTATTTTTATGTTGGCATTCTCTTTGAGCACAATCATCTCTGGAGATCTCAATCTCGCATAAACACCAACATAAGAGTTGAATTTTTTCGGTATTCCAAAGAAATTTAATTCCTTACTGTCATGACAATGCATGTATACATTTCCAATAGTGCTACCACTTGTACTTGTTTCATAGTTTAAATACTTCTCCTTGTCGGCATTCAATGCTACAATAATCTTGTTATGTGAACACACATTATTAAAATGCTCCATCTTTACTTTTTTTAAGATATGACTTATGTGTTTATCGTTCCAGTGCGTAAAAAATACTGACTTAATACATGCAATAGACTAGGAAGTGTCGATAACCAGACATAGAATACCAGTGGGAAAGCCACATCGTGTCTCTGACCAATCACAGAGTGCAATTGTTAGAGCCGTAAGCATATTTTGTCATTTTAAGATACGTACAAAAAAAAATAAAGTTGAATAATTTCGAAGTTAAAAAAAAAGAATAGTATGTTTATATGAAAAAAATATCGAATTAGAACCATCAGTCCTCATCATTATGAGTAACCAAAACTGGACTTAAGTTTCACATTTGAACTAGAGAATTGTATTTTCCAGAATTTTCTTACACGAAACTAGAGTTTACAGTAAAAAACCCTTATTAGCTTAGATTTTACGGAAATAGTTTTATTTTTCGATCCAAAAATAGATTTAAGTTTCACATTTGAACCAGAGAATTGTATTTTCCATAATTTTCTTACAAAAAACTAGAGTTTGCGGTCAAAAACCCTTAATAGCTCAGATTTTACAGAAATATTCACAGATTTTATAGAGTTTTTCGGTCCATAACTGGACTTAAGTTTCACATTTGAACGAGAGAATTGTATTTTCCATAATTTTCTTACAAAAAACTAGAGTTTGCAGTAAAAAACCCTTATTAGCTCAAATTTTACAGAAATAGTTTATTTTTCGATCCATAACTGGACTTAAGTTTCACCTATGAGTCAACGAATTGTATTTTCCATAATTTTATTACACAAAAAACTATAGTTTACGGTCAAAAACCATTATTAGCTCAGATTTTACGGAAATAGTTATATCTTTTTATGTGAACACACTTTATTAAAATGCTCCATCTTCACTTTTTTTTAAGATATGACTTGTGTGTTTATCGTTCCACTGCGTAAAAAATACTGATTTAATACATGCAATAGACTAGGTAGTGTCGATAACCAGACAAAGAATACCAGTGGGAAAGCCACATCGTGTCTCTGACCAATCATAGAGTACAATTGTTAGAGCCGTAAGCATATTTTGTCATTTTAAGATACGTAAAAAAAAAAAAAGTTGAATAATTTTAAAGTTTAAAAAAATAGTTTGTTTTTATGAAAAAAAAATTGAATTAGAACCATCAACCCTCATTATTTTGAGTATCCAAAACTGGACTTAAGTTCCACATTTGAACCAGAAAATTGTATTTTTCACAATTTTTTTTACAAGAAACTAGTGTTTACGGTCAAAAACCCTTTTTAGCTCAGATTTTACGGAAATAGGTTTATTTTTCGATCCAAAAATAGACTTAAGTTTCACATTTGAACCAGAGAATTGTATTTTCCATAATCTTCTTACAAAAAACTAGAGTTTACGGTCAAAAACCCTTATTAGCTCAGATTTTACAGAAATAGTTTATTTTTCGATCCATAACTGGACTTAAGTTTCACATTTGAACGAGAAAATTGTATTTTCCATAATTTTCTTACAAAAAACCAGAGTTTACGGTCAAAAACCCTTATTAGATCAGATTTTACAGAAATAGTTTATTTTTCGATCCATAACTGGACTTAAGTTTCACATTTGAATGAGAGAATTGTATTTTCCATAATTTTCTTACAAAAAACTAGAGTTAACGGTCAAAAACCCTTATTAGCTCAGATTTTACGGAAATAGTTTATTTCTATAGGTTTCAGACAACACATACCTACGAAAGACTAAGAAACCTAGCTAATAAAAGCCGGAAATAGCAAATTAACCATCCCAAATCATAAGTTTCAGACAACACACACCTACGAAATACTAAGAAAGCTGGCTACGAAAAGTCGGAAGTAGCAAATTACACACCCCAAATCATAAGTTTCAGACAAAACACACCTACGAAATACTAAGAAACCTTAGCTCAGAAAAGCCCGAAATAGTAATTTACATACCCCAAATCATAAGTTTCAGACAACACACACCTACAAAAACACTAAGATACCTAGCTTATAAAAGCCGGAAATAGCAAATTAAACATCACAAACCATAAGTTTCAGACAACAAACACCTACGAAATACTAAGAAACCTAGCTCAGCAAAGTCAAAAATAGCAAATTACACACCCCAAATCATAAGTTTCAGACAAAACACACCTACTAAAGACTAAGAAACCTTAGCTAAAAAAAGCCCAAAATAGTAATTTACATACCCCAAATCATAAGTTTCAGACAACACACACCTACGAAATACTAAGAAACCTAGCTCAGAAAAGTCAAAAATAGCAAACTATACATCCCAAATCATAAGTTTCAGACAACACACACCTATGAAAAGCTAAGAAATCTAACTCAGCAAAGTCAAAAAT
This sequence comes from Artemia sp. Qi Xiang Cuo, assembly GCF_049724085.1. Taxonomy (NCBI): domain Eukaryota; kingdom Metazoa; phylum Arthropoda; class Branchiopoda; order Anostraca; family Artemiidae; genus Artemia; species Artemia sp. Qi Xiang Cuo. The sequence continues at coordinate 12,021,453 of NC_142795.1, read as the reverse complement.
AGCAAACTACACACCCCAAATCATGAGTTTCAGACAACACACACCAACGAAAGACTAAGAAACCTAGCTCAGAAAAGCCCGAAATAGTAATTTACATACCCCAAATCATAAGTTTCACACAACACACACCTAGGAAATACTAGGAGACCTAGCTAATAAGAGCCAGAAATAGCAAACTACCCACCCTAAATTGTAGGTTTCAGATAACACACATCTATTAAAGGCTCAGAAATCTAACTCAGCAAAGTCCAAAATAGCAAACTACGCACCCCAAATCAAAAGTTTCAGGCAACACGCACCAACGGAAGACTAAAAAATCTAGCTCAGAAAAGCCCGAAATAGTAATTTACATACCCCCAAATCATAAGTTTCAGACAACACACACCTACGAAATACTAGGAGACCTAGCTCATAAAAGCCAGATAGCAAACTACTTACCCCAAATTGTAGGTTTCAGACAACACAGACCTATCCTTCTGCCATCAACCCATCTCCCCTAAAACACTTTTCAGCCATTTCTTGTTAAAAATTTTATTTTCAAGTCATCCACACGGGTTTTTCGCTAGGAATTCGGCCCACAGTACAGCACTATAAGTTTTCTAAGACGCCCCGCTCCCATCACCCCACCACTTGTGTATTATACAGAACACATCGAAGAGGTAAAGCTATCCGTTATTAATATTCTTTTCTTGCCATCTACATCTCTCTTAGTATCGACTTTTTAGTATAGTATAACGTTAAACTCTATTTCCAATTGACAAAACTGTTCAAACACCATTTGTGTATTATCCAGTACACATCGAAGAAGTAAATTTATTTATTTATTTATTTGATTTTTAACCCACTGTACAATAAATGTAAAATAGTGGAGTAAAACAAACCCAAAAAAAAGAAAAAGAACAACGACAGTCTAACCACAAATATAATCACTAATAAAAAAAACGGATAAGACTGTGATGTGGGCCCATTCGAATACTAGCATCCTGACTGATCTTCGCTTGCACCGTTTCAAGCGAGGATAGAATTTCTGTTGCACCATAACGACCAACAAGGCGCCTATTGCGCACAGCAAGCGGCAAATACAATAGGAACTTACAGTATCTAAAATAATTAACCTTCATTTGTTTCAGATCATGCTTAGTAAAAAGCGGATACAGCCCAGAAGCGGATAAAATCGCATGGTCACAGAAACTACAGTAGAGCTTAGCAAGACCATGCCTATTAAAACGTCCACGGTTTGCAACTATTTTCGCATAACCAGCTTTAAGCTTATCCTTCGAATCACAAACAAATTTACGCCGGATGCTTCCTACGGACTCACATATAGAAATACCAAGCCATTTGATAACAGGGACACTAGGTAGCATAAAGGTGATGCAAGCAAGGGGAGTAGCAGGGGGATTAACAGCGTTAAAAAGTAAATATTCACATTTCGAAGTATTTAATGATAGGCCTATTTCACTAAGCATAGATCCAACCATGCTAAAATTCCGTTCACGCCTCCTTTTGGAACGACTAATCTGGAGGGAGTCATCAGCATATGCTAAATAAGACACTTCCTAAAAGCCAAAAAAAACAACTGGAGGGAATCTTATTAATCACACTCGAAATACAAGCATTAAAAATATGAGGCGAAAGAACTCCTCCTTGCCTAATCCCGCATTTAACAGGGATATTTCCAAAAGCACATCCATTCGATTTCAATCTAACATATGAATTCGAATACCAAAAACGTAGCAGAGAAAAAATCGATGGGTTTATACCAAGCTGATGTAAAGAATAAAAAGCCTGAGGGTGCACAACACTGTCGAAAGCTTTAGATATGTCTAAAGCACATATATGTAATGATTGACCTTTCGTTTGTGCATCCTTAAAAAGGAGAGCAAGCACCCGATGTGCATGTTGACAAGAAATCCCCTTTCTAAATCTAAACTGATTAGCATCATAGTTCACAAAATCAATAATATAAGGAAGAAGCACATATTCAAAAAGTTTGCTAATATTGCAGGTGACAGTAATAGGCCTATAAGAATCACATTTATTTACATCTTTTCCTCTCTTTACAATTGAGGTAACAGTACCACATAGGAAACTATCAGGCACTAAAGAAGAGCAAAGACACATTTGAAAAAGTAGCTGCAAATGTTTTACTAGTTCCCGAGAATCTTTCCGTAAATGAAAAACACTTATACCATCAATATCAATAGACTGAGACTTCAGCCGCCTGATCGAATCAGTAATTATATCAGCTGACACAGGAGGGACTTGCTTTTGTTGCATTTTCTCGGGAAGGCACTTAGCAAGGAGTTGGGAATATCGGCTATGTACAGCGAAATTAACACGGGGAAAAATATTAGAATAATGTTGGATCCAAGCTGATTGCGGAATATTATCACTCTTATAATCAGTAAACTTAGAAGAATTCGTCACAAACTTCCACTCTTTCGAACTGTTTGGAAAATTAACTCCAGCTTCACGGACAGACCGCAGTTGTCTTTTATAAGCCGTTTTCGTTTTACGTTTAATATCAAAAACAGTACCACGAGAGGGACGCCCACAAGCAATCCAAATACGTAACCATAGCTTGGCCTGATTTTTCACTTTTTTCAAAAGAGGGTCATAATTCCAAACAAACTTTCGCGTGTTGGACCGAATACGTTCAATTGGGACAGCTACTTGTTCGGTTTATTTCAAACATAAAATGATTTGATGATAATACGTATTCAATTGCAAACGAGCACTGGGTGAGGTAACTCCACAACAGAGGAGGTTATAAGGCATATTAACGGTACTCAGCAGGCTTGCAAGCGTGGCCACATATAGAGGCCAATCACAACGATTCCAATTTTGCCGTTGAAACTACTTTTTTTCTACGGATTGGGAAGCATTTATTACTAGTTTAGATGTGACTGAGACACACAGAGATATGGGTATGTGGTCATAATATCTTTCATCTTCATCAACGTGGACAGTTGAAGTTATAGCACCAGCAGAACATACACAGTGGTCAAGGTTAGACCGGGAGCCACTGGCATGTATGTAAGTAAATGGAAGATCTTTTGTCAGAATCCGGAAAACAAGGGGGAGGCACTCGAGCAGTGAATCGGATCGAAGGGAGGACATTGTCATGTCACAGTTCAAGTCACCCATTAGTAGCCAATCATAACCAAGTTTCTCAATACCCGATACCAAATTTTTCAATTTTTTACACGCTTTAACAAAATGGGTGAATGACGCAAGATTGTTGTTATTATGTGGCAAATAAAAATTTACTAGTACAAGATCACCAATCCTGACGGCTAAATAAATATCATCAGATCCGTAGCACTGTGGGGAAAGGGAAGAGAGTTTCCGATTCAGCACGCAAGCCAACCCACCGGAGCGACAAACACGAGTTCTTCGGGCATTTGTAGAAAAAACAATGTGGCCGGGGCTACGTCTAAGGAAATTTACGCTCACAGCCGGCACTAAATGTTCTTGAAAAAGGACTACATCAAATGTATCAAGAAGATTATCAATACAAATGTCCTTATCTTTGGTCCCATTAATATTAAAAGAACAAATAGAGATAGGCAAAGATATCATTTGGCAATACCTTTGGTAGCAATAGCACGCAACTTGGGACATCGCAAACTATATGACACATGGTCTCCACCACAGTTAGCGCATTTAGGGGACAACTGACAGGGAGAGTCCTTTGATGATTCGTGGGGATCGGAGCATCGGGAGCATTTCACAACTGGGCTTCTGCAATTGGCAACTACGTGGTCAGGAGAACGGCATCTATGGCAACAACGCGGGATCTGAAAATACTCAAAAACGCGCAAAAATTCATAATCAACTTTCAATCCAGTTTTAATGGCATTGATCTTAGTTGCAGCATCTACAAACGAAATTCTGAGTGAATGGGAAGTTCCAAGCCTTGTTACGTCAGACACTCCAGGGTATTCAGTAAGGCGAGAGATATCGTAATCAGTGCCTATACCCTTTAATAGACCAAAATATTTCTTTTCGATAAGTTTGGCTTTAGATTTCGCTAAAACTGAGGGCACAGCCTTGCAAAAATCATTTATGGCCAAATTATCGATTCTTACAACAAGGTTATCGTTAGACGACTGTATGCTGCTAATTGCCTCATGACAGGAGATCTTTTCAATTACCTCTGTACGTTTTGCTGGGTTATTCAAAGCCTTAGGCCCATTCGAGATAACAATTGTGGCTAGATTATCATTCGCGGGGACAGTAGGTAATGCCGGGAAATTCATATCATAATTTTTGAGCTTAGAATCAATAACATCTAGAGTTCGGCCAATATTATTAATCTTGGTAGCTAAGCATGAATATGCTACAGCCTGTATGGTAGGAACTTCGGTTGGAAGTCGGATCACATAAATAGGAATAGTTATGTTCTCAGAATCACATTTCCGGATTAAATCAATCATATCTCTGATATTGTTTGTAATTGCTTTATTGCCAACGCGCTTAGGACAGCAGTCATCTGGAATTGTAGCTGAATAAAGTTCAATCTTTGCAGTTGAAACAGCCGAATTCTCGAAAACATCAACCGCATGACTCACGATAATATCGTCGTCAATTCCCGCTTCAAAATTCACTTGGATAAAGTTCAAAACAGGCGAATAAACATACCTGTCATTATCGCTTGCAGCAGTCATAGTCCGCTTTAAACCGGTTTATCTAGGCAGGCAATTCACATCACGTCTTGTCTTGGCAAGAGCTAAATGAATACTGAAAAATTATTATTAAAATTCTTTTCTTTCCATCTACATCTCTCTTAGTATCAACTTTTTAGTATAACGCTAAACTCTATTTTAAATTGACAACACTGTTCAAACACCACTTGTGTATTATACAGTACACATCGAAGAATTAAAGCTATCCGTTAATAAAATTCTTTTATTGCCATCTACATCTCTCTTAGTATAAACTTTTTAGTATAGTATAACGTTAAACTCAATTTTAAATTGACAACACTGTTCAAACACCACTTATGTATTATACAGTACACATCGAAGAAGTAAAGCTAGGTCAAGTCATAAGACCACCCCTTTTTTTCTCCATCTTCATACGATTCAATTCGCGAATGTTATCTAGCTCTGTTTTTTACCCTATTATTCAAATAAGATCGTTCGTACAGTCCAATTCGCGAATCCCTTATCCCTTTTTGCAAATGTCAATCAAACAATTCTGGTTTTAGCATCATTGCACTTTTCAGACATTTTTCGTTAAAATTTTTATTTTCATATCATCCACACCATAGAGCTACGATCGCAATGAATGGTACTTGTTATCAGAAAAAAAAATGTCAATTGCCAAAAAAAAACCAGTCTAATTCTTTTATACAACCTTGACTATAGTTTCAAAACATGCTTGGCCACTTTGTAGGTAAAGGTCGCTTTTTAAAATGTCCACGTGATACTGTAGTGCATATTCTTGTGCAATTCCATGTATTTTTTCATGCATTTTTGATATCTATTAATGCTTTACTACTACTGTGGTTTTACTATGCTTAACTGGAAGCTTTTCTGCTTAACTGCAACAAATATGGCCATTTGGAAATGACCCCTAATTTTGTTATACTTTTCATTGACCTTTAAACTTCAAGTCATTTAACCAAATAATTCCATGTATGTCATTTTGTTGCTCATGGAGAGTTATATAGGTTGGGCATTGAAATACACTTGTTTCGGTGCCCCCTCCTGCACCTACACAACGAAATAACGCCCCCACTTTATAATGAAATTGAATAAAGTTTTTTTTTTTAGCCGAAAGTAGGGAGTGACATTAAAACTTAAAACGGACAGAAATTATTCCGTATAGAAATTTGGGGTTGTCGCCTCCTCAACCCTTCTGCTCTTTATGCTAAAGATTGACTCTTTGTCACAACTATACTTTTTAAAACAGTAAAAACTTATAAAATTGCTTGTGAATTATTCACCCTCAAAAATTTTCCTTAGCATTCTTTCATTTGAATAAGACTTTAATCTCTATACGGTTTTTCGATCACTCCAGAAATTCTCCCTTCGACGGAAATTATTTACAAGAAAACAAAACACGCGGAAAAAAGCTCCTGGATAATTCCCCCGGAATATCTCCAGATGAAAAATTTGACAAAGAGAATGTAAGAAAATTAAAAAGAATTTCGTATAGTAATTCTGTCAAAAACCCCCAGTGTAACATTTCCCCTGGAATGTTCACTCCCCAAAAATTTCCCTTCCCAAAGAAGATTCTCCCCATAGAAATCCACCCCGAACCCTCCCCCCCCCAAAAAAATGGCTGTATACTTCCCAATAATAAATACTATGTGTAAACAATGGGCTAAGCTCACAACTTGCAGCCCTTCCCCCAGGGACTGTGGGGAATTATTTTACAGCTAGAGACATAGTTGTTAGATTTTTCGACTAGGTTGAACAAAATGGCTATCGCGAAATTTTGATCGGGTGACTTTGGGGAAAAATGAGAATGGGAAGGGGTATAGTAGTCCTCCAATTTTTTGGTCCTTTAAAAAGGGCACAAGCACTTTTAATTTCCGTTCGAATAAGCTCTATCACGATATTCTAGGACCACTGGGTCAATATAATCACCCCTGGGAAGAAAAAAAAAACAAACAAAAAAACAACTAAACACACATCCGTGTTCTTTCTTCTGGCAAAAAATATAAAATTTCACATTTTTGCAGATAGGAGCTTGAAACCTCTACATTAAGGTTTTCTGATACGCTGAATCTCATGGTGTTATTTTCATTAGGATTTCATTAGGGGTGTTTTCCCTTTTTTTGAAAATAAGACAAATATTCTCAGGCTCGTAACTTTTGATGAGTAAAACTAAACTTGATGAAATTTATATATTTGAAATCAGCATTAAAATATGTTTCTTTTGATGTATCTATTGGTATCAAAATTCCATTTTCTTAGAGTTTCGGTTACTATTGAGCCGGGTTGTTCCTTACTTGTAGTTCGTTACCACGAACTGCTTGATAGTTGTTGCGCAATTCTACATCACTACACATAATTTCAAGAAAAATCATGTGAATCAACTTAGTTGAACCAACAATTTAGATAAATATTCGTCTTAACCATTTGTCCTGTACGGAGTATGTGACTTTTCAGGAACGAATGTGCCAGCGCGCGGCGTTACTTCTTCTGCAACTTGGAAGCTCGATGTATAATTTTTTTATACTTCTTACTCGATTGATTACCTTAGAATTTTTTATAGATAACAACTTGGGTCTCCATGGAGCAAAATCGTAATCACAATATTTTTTATCCATTAAAGAGGGTGCTAGAACTATTAATTTCCATTTGAATGAGCCCTCTCCCGATCTTCAAGGAATATCTTATCGGTACGATCTATCCTAAAAAAAAACTTATCCATGATCTTTTTCTGGGAAAAATACAAAATTCCTCATTTTGTAGATGCAAGCTTGAAACCTCTTCAGTGGGGTTCTCTGATATGCTATACTCAATGATGTGACACGCCTCCTATTTTGAAACAATCAATAAAGTTTTCGTTTTGATCCTTGAAGCCATTCCCAGGATGTTGCCGATACGCTACTTTGATCATCATGGCAATACAAAGTGTCTTCTGATCTACCTTTGCTACTTAACCCTGAATAGAAAATAGGTACAATAGAGGTTTATAGTGCAAAAAAAGTGGACTAGAAATAACGACAGTTTTGGTCCCCTTGTCTCCTCCCCACTATTAGAAATTTTAAACTGTGACCTCCAAGCAGATCTCAAGATACTGAAGATATGTTTTTTGATAGCCTGGACACGCGTTGTGTCTTTAGATATACCTCAGTTCGTTCCCCAAGTCAAAATAAAGTGTATTTTAATTTACGACGCTACTTAACCATGAATAGGTTCTAAGTATTATGGCAGCTGATAGCGCAAAAATATTTTGCCATAACATTTGGAGCCGTATCGTATTTTGATCCCCCCCCCCCAAACCCAAAATCCATAATCCGCTAGCCCCTCCCCTTCCTTCTCCTATACTATCGGAAAGTTTCAAGTCAATCCACCAGAGCTATTCATGAAATGTTGAAAATATTGTTTTTTGTTAACCTGGATGCAGATATTCTCTTTTAATCTAATTCTACCCCGTTTCCCAAGTTTAACATGAAGGTCAAGCTGCCCCTACCACCCCCATCCCAGTACTCTCTGTAAGCTTCAACCTAACATCCCAAGCTGCTCCCGGGATATTGCAGATATGTCTTTTTGATGCCCTCGCAACACATACCGGTAGTGTATTTTGGCTTACCTCAATACTCAACTTTGCATAGATTCTAAGTTCCATAGAAGCTTACAGTTTAAAAATTTTTGATGGGTCAGAGACAAAAATTGTTTATCCCCTTCCATCTCCCCGTAACAGAGAAGGTGACTCTTGCCCCACTCTTCCCCACTTCTCCAACAGTGCTCGAAAATTACAACTTCATCTCCCAAGCCATTAACAAGAAGTTACATCTATGCTGTTACAATGACTTAGATATGCATTGTGTCTTTTATTTACTTTTTGACCTTGCAAACAGTCCCTAAGACCCTTTCTGCTAAAAGTGTCTGTAAACATTGTTTAAATTACATAATCTAGAGCCATTGCTCTGAGACTGCAGGGGATGTACCAACCCCAGGGGCACACTAATAAGATGTTTTAGCATTTCTAAATCAAATGTCAATCTCAAAATTTAGCTCCAATATCATGGGACTCGTGTTTGGCCGGATAGCAGAAAGAGGCAGAGGAAAGGACTGATTTCCTTCAATTTACTTTGTGCCATAAAAAAAGCATTAGAATTTTTAATTTACAATTTAATGAGCCCCCTCTAAAGTTTCTATATCAACCCTTCTATGATAAGCTAACCGAGGGAGGAGAATTCTTGGCCATTTTCTGGTTCTTAACGGGACTGTTTCCAGGGGAACCATTTTTTCTGAATTGTAGTCCCTTTGGCCCAAGGACTTAAGGATAAAAGTTTCGAGCTGGTCAGGAAGAATAATTATAGCCCTCTTTCTGCCCCCATTTCTAGGGAAGCAGCGCCCTCATTTTCTTCAGTGTAGCTGTACTACCTTTAAAACAATTTTGATTTTTTTTTTTTCGTAATGGTTAGTCATTTCAGTTTTATGTGTTCTGTTGATTTAAGGTTTTTTTTACAGACCTAGAAGATAAACTGAAAGAATGTGGTGATGCAAGGCAGAGACTAATTGTTACCGATGGTGTATTTAGCATGGATGGTAATGTTGCACCTTTACCGCAAATCTGCGATCTTGCAGAAAAATACAAAGCTATGGTTTTTATTGACGAATGTCATGCAACTGGCTTTTTTGGAGTAACTGGCAGGTAAAGCGGCTTCATAGCTTTAATTTGAGTTTGCTCAGTTAATATAGTACCTGGAGCACGACAGCTTCGCTTCCGGGCCCTGACATCGGCACACGGAAGGCTTGTATATAATTGACTGCTCAATTTAGCAGTAGCATAATCATCGTGTTATTCTTTAGCATTAAGTCCTTCCTGTTAATGCATCATACCTCCTGTTGCAGCTCCATGTTTTTAATACATAAAAAAAAAATTCGTTTTACGTCTTTTTTCTCTTGGAATTCGTTGTGATTCTCACTGTTGCTTCTCTTCTAACTGTACATTTCATTTACGATTCAATGTGATCATCCCTGTCACATATATTTTTTAGCCGCAGCTTGATTTTTGTCCGTTATTTTCTTTTAGTATTCGTTGTGAAGTTTGTCGCCACCTGTCTTCTAGCCACAGATCTTGTTGTGTTTCATTTTCATGCATCATTCCTTCATACAGTTTCCTATACCTTTTGCCTTAGCTGTTTGGATTCATTCAAAATCATGTATATTATTGCATGACGTCATAGATACAAAAAAAAACTTCTTTCCCATCTTTTCTCTAGTCTTTATAATTTGGCTTTAATTGCCTTTTTATATAATTCAGTAAAGACCAGGAATTTCCCAGCGCCTCTATTCTATGACATTTCTAAATTACCCGTTGGTACAATCATCGTTTTATTCTCTCTTTTTCAATTCATAGGGTGTCAAATCAGATATTTCAGTTGAACTAAGAAATTAAGATGTAAATTTAATTTCTCCTTCCTGTTTATCCTTTACAGATTTAAGACAGCACATTCCTTATTCCATTGTAATTTCTGAAATTACTATCTACATTAAGCAGTAGCATAATTATCGTGTTATTCTTTAGTATTGTCACATTTTCGTTTGCAATTCAATATGATTTTTGCTTTTTCTTTTCCTTGCCTTTTCTTTAGCTGTTCAGAGTAATTTATTACCTTGTGGAATTTTACGCATGTCATAGGTATTAAAATCAATTCCTCTTCCCTGTTTATTCTTCACAGATTCACACATACTAAACTAAGACGTTCATTCATTCCATGCAATTTTACTTTGTCGGCTAACCGCAAATTTTGTTGTGCAACATTTTCGTTTGCAAGTCAATGTGATTTTGTTGTTTCTTGTTCCATGTCTGTTTTCTGTAGCTGTTCAGGGTTATTTGTCATCTTTTTTAATTTTTTGTGTGTCATAGATACTAAAAAGGACATAACCATTCCGGGGGAGAAAATGATGTAATTTATGACCTTAAAACGTGCTCATAAATATGACGTTACTCATATGAGTTTTTTTTTCAAAATTAAGGCTCTAGACAAATTTCCTCAAAATCGCGATCTATCTAGATCTTTTTTTTTAAGGCCAGAAAACCTCAGGGTGCCAATTTTCAAAAAACAATATTGAGCCGTTTTCAAGAAAAATACATTTATACACAATTATTGCTCGTTTAAAGAGAGTAGATAGATTGATATACTGTCTCTACTTGTGACCGCAACTGTTTATCACTGCAACTACTTACGATTGTCATGGGGACTACTTGCAACTGCGACTGCAAACTCTTACAACTGCGACTACTTCTGACTGTTCCTACGACTACTTGCGTCTGCGATTGCAACTGTTGGCGGTTGTGACTGCAATAGTGACTACTTGCGACTGCGAAAAATACTACTCTGATTGCGAATGTGACCGCGACTGCTACTGCTACTAGTTCTACTATCCAACTGAATCAAAAGAGTTTAAGTGGATTCAGATTTTCAAATCAGCAATATTTCAGTAACTACTAAGGGTACTAAGTTTAAGCTTTCAGAGAATGTTTAAACTTCCAGAGAACGTTGAGGAAGGTGTTGCACAAAATGAAAGGACACTACGTACATCCAGGCTGTCAAAAAGGGTATTGAACTAGATCAAAAGACATTAAATGTATCCAGGTTTTCAAAACGGCACATCTTCAGTGTTTAAGAACAGTTAGGGAAGGGTATTAAGTTTAAACATTCAAAGAGTGTGAAGGGGATGTTCAACTTAAAGATAATATTTACGCAATGATTTCTAAAAGGGTGTAGGGGCAATTCGTTGGGAACGGCTAAAATAATTAAGTTGAAACTTTAAGAAAATGTCAATTTGGATGTTGAACTAAATCAAAAGACGCCATATGCATTCAGGTTGACAAAATGGCATGTCTACAATATTTCAGGAACAAGTAAGAGAATTAATTTAAAATAAAATTTTGGAGAATCTTGAAGGGGGGGGGGTTGAACTTAATAGAAAGACACTGAGTGCATCCCGCTTGTCAAAAGGGCGTGTCTTCACTATTTCAGGAAGGGTGAATGGTACTTAGTTGAAACTTTCATGGAGTGCTCAGGGGGATTTTGAAGTAAATCAATAGAAGCTATGTGCATCTAGGGTGATAAAATAGTAAGTACAATATTTCAGGAACAGAAAGGGTATTTAGTCAAAACTCTCAGGGAATGTTGAGTGGAATATTGAAATAAATCAAAAGACACTATTTCTATTCATATTGTCAAAAGAGTGTATGTGAAGATCAGATAGGATATCAAATGTGAACCTTCAGGGAACGAGAAGGATATTGACTAAAGCAAAAAATAAAATTTTGAACCTTGAATTAATGATATTTTCTTGAATTAATATCATGATATGTTAAAATTTCAGTCTATTTTCACTAGATCTTCCAGTTATCTTAATGATTATAGTGATTTATTTTTATTTTCGTCGGAGTTAAAAGATATTAAACCATACTGTTCAATATAATGTATATATATATTTTTCATAAAGCGCAAATGATACTCAGGCTTTATAATTTTTAGGGTTAGAGGGTTAAGAGGGTTAAGTAGCCAAGCTCCTGTTTGTAGTAATTTTAGTTCGTTTTAAGTTCATTTTGGATATTCACTTTAATCTGTCATTTCTTGTATTTGCTTACAGTTTGTTACTATAAACTGTCTGATTCAAGGCCCTCTTAAATGTAAAAAACAGGCTAGTACTTTTTCCTTCAATCCCTGTGTTTGATATTGAAGTTTAATATCAGTATAAAAATGCTTAAATACTAATAAACCATCCCTAAAAAATGCACCTCTTCAAATAGTTGTTAAGAAAAAGAGGTTGGAAATTTCAGTAATGAATTATAGATCATCGTTCCCATGGTTTTTAAGGGGATTTCTTAAGATAAATCTTTTTCACATAAGGATGTCTCCCATGGAAGGTAGCAAGGAGGTCAGGGGGTCAGGGCCTCTGGGAAATAAAAGACATTAAGAAACGATGTGTATCAATAGGAAAATGAGAAATTTGCCCTGTATAATTTTGGCAGAAACAAAGCCTCTTTTTGGGTTCACGGTCCCTCCTCCTCACTTACTCGGAAACTTCCTGGCAGCACCTATGATGGAGAGATAAAAAATGTTGGCACACAAATATGATTATTAGGGCTTCATACACACTTCCCCTCCCTTATCTACACAGTGATCCTCCAGATCGCTTCCCTAGTAGTTGACCTGCCATTGTATATGTATCACCGTGCATAATCAAACAGTTCGTGGTAACGAACTGTAAGTAAGGAGCGACCCGGCTCAATAGTTACCGAAACTCTAAATAACGAAATTTCGATACTAATAGATACATCAAAAGAATCAGATTTCTATGTTAATTTCAAATATATAAGTTTCATCAAGTTTAGTCTTACACATCAAAAGCTAAACGCCTGAGAATTTGCCTTATTTTAGAAAAAAGGGGGGAAACCCCCTAAAATGCATAGAACTTCAATGAAAATCACACCCTCAGATTAAGCGTATCAGAGAACCCTGCTACAGAAGTTTCATGCACCTATCTGCAAAAATGTGGTATTTTTTATTTTTTGCCAGAAGGAAGATAACAAATGCGTGTTTGTTTGTTTGTTTGTTTGTTGTTGTTTTTCCCAGAGGTGATCACATCGACCCAGTGATCCTAAAATATCGCAGGAGGGCTCATTCGAACGGAATTTAAAAGTTCTAATTCCCTTATTAAGTGACAAAAATGGACGCTAAAGTTTGACTCTGTCTCACAACTCTATTTTTTAAAACAATAACAAACTTTAGCGTAAAGAGCGAGGCGTTGAGGAGGGGATAGCCCCTTTCATATACTAAATAATTTCTGTTCGTTTTATGTTTCAATGTCGCTCCTTACTTTCAGTTTAAAAAACTTGTTTTTTTTATTTAATCAAGATCAAATGAGTCATCTTAGTTAAATGAACTTTTAAAATAAATGAATACATCAATCGTTTATTTTGCGTTTTAGATACATTTTGAACTATTTGAAACTGCTGCATGAGAGTTATTTCTCCTATATACTAAATGTAAAAAAGGTTTTTCAACTGAAAGTGAAAAGTAACATTAAAATTTAAAACAACATAAATTTTACTGAATATGAAAGGGTCTGCTGACTCCTCAACCCCTAGCTCTTTACGCAATTTTTTAGATTGCTTTCAAATTATCCCTATGCCAATTCAACAGCTTTTGCGTTTGAGCAGTAGTTCTTAAAGTATTGGGACAAAAAGTCAGACTTTATCGTAAAGAACAAGAGTGCAAATCTTATTTATTTATTTTGATTTCTGTTCATTTTTAGCAGCATGCCCAGGGTTACCCTAAACGTGGAGAGGGCTACCCCTACCACCCCCTCAAATATGAAAATTCAAGTCCAAATTTACCTTTTGCACAGCCATGCCTTGAAAAAAAGACCTCATTTACTGAATGTGCTTTTAAAAATAAAGTGTAGTTGTCCAAAATAAACAACTATCTCCCCAATATGAGATAACATGTACAAGTATGGTAATATATTGCGAGTTAATGCGTATTATCCTAAAATGACATTTAGAGTTAATTAAACATATATATATATATATATATATATATATATATATATATATATATATATATATATATATATATATATATATATATATATATATATATATATATATATATATATATATATATATATATATATATATATATATATATATATATATATATATATATATATATATATATATATATATATATATATATATATATATATATATACATATTTATATATATATATTTGTGTAGTTATATATATATATATATATATATATATACTACACATAGCGAGTATATATACTCGCTTTTTCTTATGTCTTTTTTCAGGGGAACAGAAGAATATTTTAACTTATCTGGTCAAATTGACATAATTAATTCGACGCTTGGTAAAGCTCTAGGAGGAGCAGCAGGTGGATATACTGCAGGGTCGAAGGCATTGATAGACTTACTAAGACAACGTTCAAGACCTTATTTATTTTCAAACGCCTTACCTCCTCCGGTTGTTGCGTCAGCTTCCAAGGTAAAACCAAGCAGTATTTTTCTAGCGTAGAAAAATCTTAAATTTTTCGAATTTAAGATTAACCTTATTCTTAAATTATTCGAATACTAGGCTCCGTTTCTATCAAAGAAAAACCTCTTCGAAAAATGTAGTTTTTCCCTAAGACTTCGGGTTAAAACGAAATAAAGCTCATGATGGATCACGCCACGTCTCACGAATGAAGGATGACAGGCTCAGTGGCATCAATTCACAAAAATTTAGGAAGCAGGTAAAATTTATTCTTTAACATCAAATGGGAGGGGTAAATTTGTTGTTTTTTCTTCAGTGAAAATATCAAAAGAGATATTTGTAATGAAAATACCCCGTTTTTTAAAATATGTTCAAAATTAGTTACTTTAAAAGTGAGAAAATTAATGTCACTTAACCTTGTTGAGATAGCTAATAGTTGTTTCAGGGTTGAAGTTTTCCCATCTTGTTTTAAAATGGGTAAAACCTATTTAGAAAGGTGGTGATAAACAGGATTATTTCAATTATCGGCCAATTTCCCTTTTGCCGGTCCTTTCTCGAATAATGGAAAAGTTGCTGTATTGTAGGTTGAATTTTTTTTATGGCAAATAATTATTTTTTTAGCAATCAATTTGGATTCCTTAAATTTTATTCGACGGAGCATGCTCTTCAGCTTATGGTGACAACGGTAAACGATGGATTAGATGGCAACATGAAGGTGGCTACATTATTTTTAGATATACTGAAAGCTTTTGATACCGTTGACCACCAGATTTTGTTAGGGAAGCTTAGGAATTGTGGTGTCCGTGGTATGTGATTAAGCTATTTGAATCTTATCTAGCAGATAGGTCAATATTTATGGAAGTAGGAGGTATTGCTTCTAGCCGTTACCCAATCCAGTGGGGTGTTCCTCAAGAATCTCCACTCGGTCCACTGTTGTTCGCTTTTTATATTAACGATCTATGCAACGCTTTGTCTGGCCTAACAAATGACCTAAGTTCAGATTTTAGAACGTAAAAACTTCAGAAAGTGCTCATTTGATTGGAAATTTAAATGGCTAGTTCCCTTTTTAATAGTCGAAAGGGATTCTAAGGCAATTGACACCCCTTCCACGCTCCCCATTTCCCCAAACACATCCAATCCAAATTTATATATAGCCATTTTGTTTAACATAGTTGAAAGTTCTGGAAATTATATATTTGAGCAGGACACTCCCCCACAGTCTTCAGGGTAAGGGTTATAAGTTATGCCCTGGGGGCATATATGGTTCTTATGGAAGGAATGCTCGTTTAAACTTCAGAGAGGGCTCATTTGACTGGAAATTGAAAATTCTAGTTCACTTTTAAGCGTCAAAAGATATCGGAGGATAACCAGCTTCCCCCACCCCAAACCCTTATTTCCCAAATGCATCCAATAAAAATTTTAAGATAGTTATTTTGTTAAAAATAGTTCATAGATCATATAACAAAAATTCTGGTGTCGACACAACCCCCAGGGCCCGGGGGCAGGCGTTGTAAGTTTTGCCCTGGGGGCATATTCTTACTTGTACTTGTAGCAGGAATCGAGCATCTCCGCTCTCCCTGGCGTCCAGTAGCTTCGTCATTGTAGTAAACCTATAGTCTCGGTCGTTTGCGAGTGGCTCAATCGATTCGAGCCAGGATTTTTCCCATCTTCGTCCATACTTGTTGAAGCCACCGATTGAGTATAGGTCAGCCTTGATGCAGGCGAGCCACGTTTTCTTTTGTCCCCCATGTCGCTTTTTCCATCCCGAAAGAGGTTTACATCTGAGGCCTTTATGAACAAAGGTGTGGCGTGGGCGGCAAAGTGTAAGGCCGAACCATCGGATTCTTTATTATTATTATTATTATTATTATTCATTTATTGCCCGTCAAAAAAGGTACAAAAGGTACAGTAGACGGAGTAATCACTAAAGAAAACAACAAGAAAAAAAAGAAGAAAAAGAAGGACACAAACACACATTGAAAATTCAAATACATGAAAAAAAAATCTTTTCATTACATTAATACGAACAATGATGCTCGTCAAAAAAAAGGCACATATACGGAATAATCACTAAAATGACAAAAAAAAAATAGAGAGAGAGAAAAAAAAATCATTACATGCATTACATTAATACAAAAAAACTATTGTGAACAAATTGGTGACCCTGGATGATGAAACTTACTTTGAAAACGGGATACAGATTTATTAATGCTAATATTAGGGTCAGATAGCTTATACAAATGTATAATTTTACGGTTTCTTGTTCAAGGGGGCAAATGTAGAAGATATTTAACAAGTCTGAAGAAGATGGATCGTAGCTGTTTTTTATATGCAAATATAAAGAATTTCCAGAAAGAAGCAATGTAAAGTAGATGTAGAAGGGCTCTGGCGTTATACATGGATGCTAGAATGTAACGGTTGAAACGTAGTTTTCTTTTTACGATTACAGCGTAAGAAATGCTAATTCTACGCTCAACGTGAGAAATCAGCAAACGACGTGTGTGGCCTATAGATGTGCCAATTGGAAGGCCCAGGTATGTAATATGGTCTGCGGGTTTAACGAGAGAACCGTCCATATTTAGGAGAGAAGTAGAGGGATTTCGCCAATTGAAAAAGGATAAATTCAGATTTCTCAGGATTAAAAGACAGACCGATTTTTGAATATTCATCTTTGAGGATTCTGAAATTCTGCTCAATGCGCCGGATCGTACGGCTGAGATTCAAGATGTCATCAACATAACAAATAAGAGACATATCGATTCTCCCAAGAATGCATGAAGGAAGACACTTTGCCTGAGCTTCCAGGACACTATTATTGAAGAGGGTTGGGGAAGTGATAGCTACCTGTTTAGTCCCTTTCTTAACGAGGACGGGGTACAGAGGATTCACAAGCATATTCGAGGGATTCGATGAGTTTGGTCTCACACGAGAATTAATACAGTTATATTGGGATTGATGAAGAGCCAATTGCAGCGGAAAACGGGAAGGGACTTTTAAACGCGCTCTTAGAGTCCTGTATAAATCCCTAAGAACACGGACAACTGATGGGTTGACGCCTTGCCTTGCCATGCGAAGAAGCATGGACGAATGAATTAAGGAATCGAACACACGTTTAACGTCATGTCCGGTGAGGATCATACTTTCTCCCGAAGATTCAGCGTCGGCGAGGGCAGTAAAAACTGCTGTAAGAGCATGATAACAGCCAATATTAGCCTGAAAACCGAATTGATATGGGGGAACGTAAAATTTCTGTCTTAGCTAATCAATAAAATGGAACTCAAAAAGTTTACATGGCATAGTAGAGACGGTTCTGGGGCGGAAGGAGGAACATTGCAGCTCAGATTTTCCTATTGTGGGAATCGGAGTCAAATCACCAATTCAGAACGAGGATGAAACAATACCTGTAACAAATATCATTTGCATGAGAAGGCTAAGGGGACGCACCAATAGATAACTTCCATTAATGATGTGTAGAGTGCTCACCTTATCTATCCCACAAGACGCTTTCTGTTTAAGTTGTGATATGGTTTTTATAACAGCGTCACAAGTAACCACAAAATTTAGGTCAGGAGATTCATCAATGAAGTTGCAGAGCTTGTCACAAAATTGTAACTTTAAAATAGGATCAGGCTCAGAAAATTCATTTGAAAAATGGGATATCCACTCGGACAAAGGAATGTCATTCGGGTCTGGCAAATTGGAGGAGATAGTACGAGGTAATAGCTTCCACAGTAGATCATATGAATTCCTGACCTTCTCAGAGTAAAGGGTCTGCATTTTAGATTGATGATGGGCAAGTTCCTTAGCAAAAAATTTTTTTGACACTTTTCTCAGTTCATTGACTATTTCTTGACGGGGGCATAGGCAATCTCTCCATAATTTGTACCAAAATTTAGCACGGTCACAAGCTTCAGACAGCGCTAGGTTTCCTGACCATCCGGGAACTTGGGTACCAACACGTATTTTTTTAAGAGGAACTGCCCTTTTTTCAGCACACAGAAGTGCATGGCAGATTTCTGCGGAGTAGATATAAAGAGTTAATCTAACCTCATTAATGTCTTTATTAGAATACTTTTGCAGAAGATGAAATGGAACCCGGATCTTGTTTAGGATGCTATTGGAACTTTCGATGATTTGAGATGTGTCAATTTTATTCCAATCGCGAGAAGTATGCCAGTTGCGCCAGCGAACAATATGAGTCTGTAAGACTGGAATCTTAGAAGCTTCTTGTTTAAAACTAGAAGCAACAGAAAGCCGGCCTGAAACTTCAATTTTGGAAACTACATTAGCATCAAGTATATCTAAGCTATATGACACAACATGGTCAAGGTTAGATGTGCAAGAGGAAGAATGAATATAAGTAAACTCAGCAGATTTCTGTTTAACTTTAAAATCATCACCAAATATTCCTATTAGTAAAGAAGCACGGATAGAAGCTGAAGACAACCTGCAATTTAAATCACAATTAAAATCACCTACGATCAAACGATTTTCAGTTTAAGGACATCACGAAGACAAGAGCTAAGTTTACTAACTGCTAATGCGAAATATCTCTCCGAATCTTCATCTTTGTAATCTGTGGGTAAATACACATTTATTATTGCGCACTCACCTACTCGAACAGCTAAAAAACTATCACTAGAAAAGAAAACACTAGAATTAAGATTCGATGTTACATAAGTAGCAATACCACCGGAAGCTCTGCCCTTAGAAACACTACGTTTAGCTGGAACCGAAAAAGTTTTGAAGGTGGCACTAATGTCAAGTATACTAAGGCTGTGGCTGGTCAGGAAATGTTCCTGACCAAATGTTCCTTAATAGTGGAGATGAAAGATTGGACGGGCAATTTTTTAACACAACAGCATAGGTAGGAGGATTGGATTGGTCCTTGGTGCAAGACGACTGAGCGGAAGAGGGCCAGGCAGAAGTTGCCTGTACTGCGAGATGTTGCTTATTTAGCTCAGACAAGCTGTCAATTTTACGGGAAAATTCTTCTTTGTTTAATTATGGTGGCCAAATCAGAACGCTGATAGCAGATTTTGCGGAGTTCGACATTGCTGACACGATCACGGAGTTTAGCGCCAATGATTCTTCTTAAACATGAATGGTCAAATACGTTGAGGGCTTGAATGTCGGATGCTTTTACAGTCTATGTCTCACAGCCGTATAGTAAGATAGACCGAACAAGGGCCTGGTAAATCCTTATTCTTGTCTTCAGACGAACATTTTTTTGGTTCCATAGAGAGTAATTTAGCTGGGTGAAGACTCCAATTACTGAAGTAATTCTTGACGGTATTTCTGATATGCATACTCCTATTGGGTCTACTAGGAAGCCTAGGTACTTAAATTCATGTATCTCGTCTATGGGTGACTGTTCTAGTAAAATTGGGGGTCTTGAGATGATATACCGGACGCCATGACTTTTGTCTTCAGGGAGCTTATTTTCAGACCGACCAGAGAAGATTCTTCAGCCGTCTTTGATAGCATGGATTAGGCTTCTGAACGAGATTCAGCTAACAAGCCAATATCGTCGGCGTAGTCCAGATTGGTGATCACAAAATTGAGACTTAATTCAACGCCTGAAAAAGTCGTCATTGCTCTGGTCATAATCCAGTCGATCATGAAATTAAATAAGACAAGAGACAATATACATCCCTGTCGGACACCAAAATCAATTTGGAACATCAAGGAGAGTTCTCCACCGATCTGAATTTGGGCTCATGTATGCTGTTAGTATGCTTGGATAAGTCTGACTATCTTTCCTGTTGCTCCATCCTCTATCATGGCCTTCCAGATTCCATCCCTTAGAACATATATGGGCCTTATTGAAGGGATACTCGTTTTAACCTCAAAGGGGGCTCATTTGATTGGAAATAGAAAGTTCTAGTTCACTTTTTGAGAGTCAAAAGAGATTGAAGGGCACCTAGCCCCCCCCTTCATGCCATTTTTTCCTCAAACCTATCTGACAAGAACTTGGAGATAGCTTTTTCTTAATAGTTAAACGAGCATATAACGAAAATTCAGGCATCGAAACAGCCCCCCAGGGCCCGATGGTAGGCGTTGTAATTTATGTCCTGGGGGAATATATGGTTCTTATTGAAGGGATGCTCGTAAAAAGATCAGAGATGGTTCATTTGATTGAAATTGAAAGTTCTAGTTCAGAATCAAAAGAGATTGGAGGGCAACTAACCCCCCCCTCCCCACGCCGCTTTTTCTCCAAATGCATCCAATAAAAATTTTGAGATAGCCATTAAGTTAAAAATTGCTCAAAAGTCAGATAAAAAACTCAGGTGTCGTCACAATTATCCAGGGCCCAGGGGCAGGCGTTGTAAGTTATGCCTTGGGGCATATATGGTTCGTATGAAAGGGATGCTCGTATTAACTTCAGAGAGGGCTTATTTGATTGGAAATTGAATGTTCGAGCTCACTTTTTAATAGTCAAAAGAGATCCGAGGGCAGCTAGTCCCCTCCCCCACGCCTTCTTTTTCCAAACCCATCTGATGAAAATTTTGAGTTGCCAATTTTGTTAAAAATAGTTCAAAGGTCGGATAAGAAAAAATCCGGTGTCAATACAACCCCTCAGGGCCCAGGGGAAGGCGTTCTAAGTTATTTCCTAAGGGCATGTATGGTTCTTATGAAAGGGATGCTCGTATAAACTTCATTTAGGGCTCATTTGATTGGCAGTTGAAATTTCTAGTTCACTTTTTAAGAGTCAAGAGAGTTAAGGGCAAATAGCCTCCCCACGCTCTTTTTCCCCAAACCCATCCGCTAAAAATTTTGAGATAGCCAGTTTTTTGGAAATTGTTCAAAAATTAGATAAAAAAATTTCCCCCCTGGGCCCGGGGGATAGGCGTTTTGAGTGTTGTCCTGGGGGTGTATAAGGTTCTTATGAAAGGGGTGCTCGTATAACCTTCAGAGGGGGCTCATTTGATTGGAAATTGAAAGTTCTAGTTCAATTTTTAAGAGTCAAAAAATATTTGAGGGCAACTAGCCCCCCCCCCACACACCCTTTTTCCCCCAAGCCCATCCGACGAAATTTTTATAATAGCCATTTCACTATAAATAGTTCAAAGGTCAGATAAGAAAAATTCTTGTGTCGACGGAAACCGCCAGGGCCCAGAGGCAGGCCGTTTGAGTAATGATCTAGGGACATATGTAGTTCTTAAGGAAGGGATACTCGTACAAACTCCGGAGAGGAAATATTTGATTGGAAGTTGAAAGTTCTTGTTCACTTTTTAAGAGTCAAAATAGATCAGAGGGAAACTAGCCCCCTCCCTCACCTCCACGCCCTAAATGCATCAGATAAAATTTGAAAATGACATTTTGTTAAAAATAGTTCAAAGTTCTGATAAAAAAGAAACTCCGGTGTCGACACAGCCCCCCAGGGTCCGGGGGTAGGCGTTGTAAGTTATGCCCTGGGGGCATATATGGTTTTTATGGAAGGGATGCTCGTATAAACTTCCTAGAGGGTTCATTTGATTGGAAATTGAAAGTTGTAATTCACTTGTTAAGAGTCAAAAGTGATAGGAGGGCAGCTAGCCTCCCCCCGCATGCCGTTTATTTTTTTTCACCTGAGGCACTTTATATAGAAGGGGTCGTCGTATAAACTTCAAAGGGGGCTCATTCGATTGAAAATCGAGAGTTCTAGTGATTTTTAAGAGTCAAAAGTGATCGGAGGGCAACTAGCCCCACCAATCCCTTTTCCCCCAAATACATCTGTTAAAAAAATTGAGGTAGCCGTTTTGTTAAAAATAGTTCAAAGATCATATAACAAAAACTCCTTTACGTATGGCCATTTCATTAAAAATAGTTCAAAGGCCAGATAAGAAAAACTCCTCTGTCGACACCCCCCCCCCCTGGCCCGGGGCAGGCGTTTTAAGTATTGGTCTGGGGGCGTATATGGTTCTTATGGAAGGTATGGTCGTATAAATTTCGGAGGGATTATATGATTTGAAATTGAAAGTTATCATTCACTTTTAAGAGTCAAAAGAGATCGGAGGGCAACTAGCCCCCCTCTCCACACCCTATTTTCCTCAAAACAATCCAATAAGAGCTTTGAGAGAGCCCCCCAGGGCTCAGGGACAGGAGTTGTAAGTTATACTCTGGGGATATATATGGTTCTTATAGAAGAGATACTCGTATAAACTTCAGAGAGGGCTCATTTGATTGAAAATAGAAAGTTCTAATTCACTTTTAGAAAATCATTAGAGACCGAAGCTTAATTAGTCCCCCCCCCCGCCCTTTTTCCCCAACCCCATCCCATAAAAATTTTGAGATAGCATTTTTGTTAAAAACAGTTCAAAAGTCAGACAATAGATACTCCAAGATATACTCACACCCATTTTTTCACTTTGAGATTTTAACTTTGATATCTGTTTCGGCAATGCGATAAACGTCTGATTTTTTTTAAGTTTGATGTTAAAATAAGGAGTTTTTACAAACTAGAAACTTTTTTCAATCAAAAACAAACAAAAATTAATTTTTGTTAAGAATAAATAAATCTTAAAACGAGTGAAACTTAAATTGAATATGCAAATCAAGCTTGAAACGAACAAAATCACTACAAACAAGAGTTTGGGTGTGACCTCCTTCTCTCACTGTAAAAGTCTAAAACCTACTGCGTCACTGGAAATTTACTGAAAACTATATGCGTCTTGAACACTCTTGGGAAGTATAAACAACATCAAATTCAATATTTAATATTATAATGATATTAATTGCTGAAAGATCCTTCAGTTCAAGAATTTATTTCACTGTAATTGTATTTTTGTTTTCAATGCTGTAAGAACTGGAAAAGAAAATATTTGTAATATAATCCGTTTTCAGTTAAGCCAATGACGCAGTAGGCTTTTGGTTTTTATTTACAGTTAGGAAAGGAGGCAGTATCCAAACACGTGTTTGTAGTGAAACTATATTCGTCTTTAACATCTTTAATAAGAGCTAATAAATTAAACTGAACATTTGATGTATAATTATACCAATTGCTGTAAGCTCATCAGTTCAAAATGTTACTATAATTTTAATGTTTATTTTCAATATTAAGTACCAAAGAAAATATTTGTCATAAAAATGGTGTTCAGTAAAGCACCAATGACTCAGCAGGTTTTAGACTTTTACAGTGAGAGAAAGAGTCATACCAAAACTCTTGTTTGTGGGGATTTTTGTTTGTTTCAAGCTTGATTTGCATATTCAATTTAAGATTCACTCGTTTTAAGATTTATTTATTAATTTACATTAATATCTATTGTATGTTTGTTTGCATTGATTGTTTATTTAATTTCTGTCCGTTTTAAGTTTCATTTATACTTAAATAGAAAAAAAAAATCGTTTTAAGCTTGATTTTCATATTTAATTTAAGCATTACTCGCTTTAAATCTATTTATTCATTTATATTATTACTTGTTGTACGTTTTTGCTATGATTGTTTATTTAATTTCTGTTCGTTCTGGGTTTCATTTATTCTTTAATAGTAATTTCTGGTCGTTTTGAGTTTGAATTTTAAAAGGTATTTGTATCTGCTAAACATGAGTTTCAAATGGCCTTTAATTTTCTTTGAAAAACTTATTTTTCGGAAAGTTTTTTTAATTAATCTTCTAAAGTGGCCCGTAATGTTGGAATGATGCGTAAACTAAAGCATTTATTTCCTGCAAGGGCGGATCCAGGATTTTTTTCGGGGGGAGGGGGGGTTTACTAATTTTTTACTCAGCTTTCGACTAATTTTACTGATTTCTACCTAGATTTTACTAATTTTCGACTTATTTTCGACTCGGTCAAATATTTAGGGGGGGGGGGGTTCAAACAGGGTACCCCCCCCTGGATACGGCCTTGATTTCCTGTTAGAATACTGCGTCTTATTTATTTTTCGTTGGTGTACCCCTATTTACTTTACTGTTGTTCAATGTGGTCGTCCACATTCATTGCTCATCTTAGGCAGTTACGAGTTCTCCAGAATGGGGCTATCAGGATTCTTTCTAGTAATGATTCTTGTTCTTCGGTAAGGGATCTGTATAAGAGTTTACATATACTACCGATTTTTGGTCTATATGAGTTCTATAGAGCACAGTTAATGTTCGATATTTTGAATAATGTAGCACCGGGTTGCCTGCATAATATATTTTGTTACATTTCTGAACGTCATCAATATGGTACTCGTAACACAGGTATGATTCAACGACCAAGGAAACCATCGACTCGGTCTGGCTTCTCGCTCAGACACCAGCTTCCGTTAACATAGAAAAGACTACCAGGTGAGATTCTAGACCAGACGGTTAGACTCGATTTCCGTAGGTTGCTAAGGGCATATATATATATATATATATATATATATATATATATATATATATATATATATATATATATATATATATATATATATATATATATATATATATATATATATATATATATATATATATATATATATATATATATATATATATATATATATATATATATATATATATATATATATATATATATATATATATATATATATATATATATATATATATATATATATATATATATATATATATATATATATATATATATATATATATATATATATATATATATATATATATATATATATATATATATATATATATATATATATATATATATATATATATATATAAATAAAATAAAATTAAAATATAGATTATAAATTGAAAATATATAAATTATATAATTTATATTAATTTTTATATAATAATTAAGGAAGTGTAATTTATTTCTAACTCCTTGTCTTGTGGTATCTATTCTCGTATCTTAATATATTATTTTTTTTATTAATTTTAGTTTCAGATTTTGTTTATTTCATTTGTTTCCGTAACAAACGTTTATACCTTAGACTACTTTAAATTGTGGAAATAATGATAATTACGTAGTTATATAAATTATAATAAAATTCAATTATGAATTACATAATTCGTATTAAAATTTGTATAATAATTAAAGAAATCTAATTTAGTTCTAACTCCTGGTTTCGTGTTTTATATTTTGTATTTTTTATCAATTTTAACTTACATTTTTTTTTACATATATGCTACCATAACAAGCGTTTATCCCTCATTTTATATTATGGTAATAGTGATGATGAAGTAGTTATATAAATTGTATTAAAATGAAAATATAAGTTACATAATTTCTATTAAAATTTCTATAGTAATTAACAAAGTGTAATTTATTTCTTTTTTTCTATTTTTTTTATTTTTCTTTTTTTCATTAATTTTAATTTCACTTTTTTTTTGTTTCTTTTGTTTTTCATATCAGTGTTTATCCATTTTTTTAAATTATGGTAATAATGACAATGAACTAGTTATATAAATTATATTAAAATGAAAACATATGTTATATAGTTTATATTAAAATTTGTATAATAATAAAAGAAGCGTAATTTATTTTTAACTCCTGGTCTTGTGTTTTCTATTTTGTTATATCAATTTTTTCTTTTTTATTAATTTTAATTTTGTTTATTTAATTTGTTGTCATAACAAGTGTTTATCAATTATTTTAAGTTATGATAATAATTTTAATGAAGTATGTTTTCATTTGGGTGACACGTAAAAGCCTCCCATGTTCTATAAGAAACAAACCTGATTTTCGGAAGGAAATTCCAGAAATTAAAATAATGCAGATTATAAAAAATAATGTTTCAAGGTGCTAGACATACTTGGAAGCGCATCAACTTACCAAGAATTGGTCCACAGCAACACTATGCACTTTAGAGAGAGAATGGTAGAAGCTGGGTTTACAGTCCTTGGCGAAAACCATCCTATTTGTCCAGTCCTCCTTGGAGACGCTAAACTGGCATCACATATGGCAGACAAGCTTCTAGGTATGTACCCAAGTCAGCTGTTATTGCACGTCCAGTTTTCAAGTTTTCAATCGTTGAATGCTGGTTAGTTTCAAGCGCAGTTCATGAAATAATTGTCGCCTCGAAAATTATATATTTTTACTTGATTTACTATTCATTCATTATTATTTCCATTAGCGCAAAAAAGGTTTTCTATTTCTTTACTTGTAAAAAAGCCTTTTTTGAACGGACCATGTAAGGTCCCTGACGCAAGAAACGAACAAGTAATTCCCAATCACCTGACAGAAATGTTTCAAATAATTTGTTTTGCAAACCCCATATATGTAACGTAACATATCTGGATATCCTTTTTTAGTTCATTTTTTAGTTTCTTCTTTTTTAGTTTTCAGATTATTTTCTGATAATTTTTCACTCAGGATCTTTTTTTCTAATTTGACACCCGCTACTACCTAAAATTTATGATTGTGCGTAAAGGTTCTTTTCATTAAAGAAATAACTCCCTGTTTTTCCGAGTTTTTTAAAAGATATTCTTTCTAATTTTTCTGATTTTAAAAAGTTATTTTCAAGTTTAAAAGTTACTTACTAGTTTTAAAAGAAACTTTCTAATTATCAAATTTTAAATTCTATTTTTTCTAATTCTAATTTTATTATTTTTCCATTTTTTCTAATTTTAAAGGTTGTCGAAGTTTCCATTTAACCAAATTCAAACATTCAGACTTAATTTTCACTGTCCTTGGTATTTTCATTAAGGAAAAAAATTACTCTCTACATGTTCAAAAACAAGCTCTTGAAGAATAGAAGGGAAATCATAAGTTTTTATTTTGAATGCGTTAACTGTACTATTTTTGTTTGATTTAGACTAACCATTTCCGTTTTGGTTAATCCCATCTGCATGCAATTTCCCGTAGCTACACTGAATTCTAAAAATCAAATTATTTTCACTAAAATAAGCACCTAGTTAAAAGTTATAAACCTGATTAACATTTTTAATGTAGAAAAAATGTCCATCAAATTTTCATTTTTTTATCTCAGATGTAAACAAAGTTCAAACCTGTTTCCTTAGCGCCGAACTTAGATAGCTTTTTTGGTAATTATAAAATAGATTTATTTCAACATGAATGAGTTTATTGAATAAATGTATCAGTTTGATAAATCCATCAAATTAACACAGATAATAAAATTCACCTGTTATTTAACAATGCTGAATAAATCATAAAAATAAATTAGTAAAATAATCCATGAATGAGTTTTTGACAAACAGATTAATTTGATAAATAAATTGATAAATAATTAACTGGGGTCTGAGAGGGGGGCATATGCTGTTCTCTGCAAATATTTCAATTTTTTCATTTTTTTCTATTAATTTCTTTTTTAAATATTTAAAATTCACAAGCTTAAAACTGTCCATCAAAAGTTACGGGACTGAACAAATCTTAAAATAGTGGGGACACACCTGGTGGACCCAGGGGAGACCCCTCCATCCCCTCCCCCCAAGATTTCTCTGGCACCCTGATTCCGTGCGTTTTTTTCTTTTTTCGGCATAAATTTTGTCAATTTGGTCAATTACTGGCACCCTTGTCTCATTGGACCGCTCAAGATTTTGCCCTAGATCTACCCTTGAGAAGGAGAATGATTGTGATGAATGAATAAATTAGATTGTTTATTTAGTTAATTCAATATATTACTGCATTGCAACTAAATGATACGCCCCCGATAGTAAATGAATAAAAAAAAGAACAAAAAAAAAAAAAATCGAAAGACTGGAGAAGAAGATAAAAATACTGGGCTAACAAACAAAGCAATAAAAAAATAATTATAGAATATTCTTTAGCTCTATCATATATTAATGATTTTATATATTTTAAATTTATAAAATATGAAACAATATTTGATATTTTATTTTCCAAATTCTACTGATTATGTAAGAATAACTTAGTTTGGATTTCGTTGATCACATTAACCGTATTTAACATCTAATTGAGAACTCATATCTTCTGGAATTCACTGAAGAACTGAAGAAAGAAAAGGATTCTACTTTCTAATTTTTATTATTATTTTTTTTCTAATAACCAAATTTTTTTTATAAATTTTTAGAATAAAGTTTTGCTTAAGCCTTTGAGATTTACTCTTATTTATAAAACTGAAAAGTAATAAGGTACAAGATAACTTTCATGGCTTCAAAAAGAATGACCTTCAGCTGCTATCTATTATAACGTTGTTATTGCATCATATATACAAGTATTACTCTATACTTGTTGTTTTTTAATGGTAAAACACATTAACATTTTTAAAAGATGATTTGTTCACTAGAGTAGGCTAGATTGGAAGCATAAAGAAACACCTTGAACAACTTTTGACTTGGACCCTTAAATCCAGTGACGTCAACTTTAATTCTCACCACAGTTCTGTTAAAGGCATAGACAGGCCAGAGCGTTCAAGGTTAATGCATGTATATAAGTCTGGTGAAATATTGTTTTCTTACTTTAAAATCATTTACCTTGTTTATCTCACTATTTAATTGCTCGTTTAAGGATCTGAGCACGCTCATCTAGTGCGTTCGAATTCACAAAATGCTACGCAACTCAATCAAAATATAGCAACGACCGCGGTTCAAAAAATAAAAGAGCAAGAAAATTGGTTTTAGTTAACTTTTGTTTTTTTTTTCTTCTCTAAGCTTTAGTAAAGCTTTTATTTCTTTTTTAACGTTAAAATCAACTAAGTTACAATAATATAAGTAAGCAAGAAAGTTGGTTAAAGTTCAAACCAACATAATGACAAAAGTATATAAAAGAATAGTATTCTGAGTGAGTTGTAGAATATACAAAATATTAGACTATAAATTTAAGGTAAAATAGTTAAAGAAATTAACTATTATTTACTTTTCTGCTTTGTTTAGCAAAACGACGTCCATAATAAAATTAGTTTTATAGTCGTTGTTATTTCATTGATATTTAAATTTTATTTCAACAATATTTATTCCTTTTTTAACATTAAAACTCGAACTTAAGATTTAAAAATGTTGCAAAAGAAATTAACTATTAGTTACTATTCTGATTAGTTTTATAGCCAGTTTTATAGTCTTTTTGTATAGAATTTTTATAGAATTATTTTTATAGTCACTGTTATTTCAATATTTTTTTTTCTTTTTTAGTCTTAAAACCAACCAAATTATAAAGGTCAATTAAAAAATAGTATTCTAAGTGAGCTGCACAAATAGCAAAATAATAGACTAAAACTTTAAGTTTAAAGACAAAAGTTAAAAATTTTTAGCTTTTACTTTTCTGCTTTACTTGGCAAAACAATGGCGTTAAAAAAAAAGTTTCATAGTCAATGTTACTTCAATGAAAATTTTCATTTCACCTAATACTTTTGTTTTGTTAGGAATTTTAAATGATTTTTGAATAATCTTAATTTTTTGAGAATATCTGACGGGTGAAATAATTCCCTAAATTATTTCAAGAGGTAAAAAAAAATTATCTATTAAACAGTTCGTGGTAACGAACTGTAAGTAAGGAGCGATGCGGCTCAATATTAACCGAAACTTTAAGAAACAGAGTCTTGATAACAATAGATATATCAAAAGAATCGAATTTTAATGCTAATTTAAAATATATAAAATTCATAAAGTTTAATGTTACCTATCAAAAGTTACGAGCCTGAGGAAACTTGCCCAATTTTGGAAAAAGGAAGGAAACACCACCAAAACATCAAGGGATCCTAATGAAAATCACACCATCAGATGTGGCATATCAGAGAACCCTACTGTAGAGGTTTCAACTTCCTATATACGAAAATATGGAATTTTACATTTTTGCCAGAAGAAACATCACAGAGACGTGTTTATTTGTTTGTTTGTTTGTTTGTTTTTTCTCCCCAGGGTGATCGTATCAAACCAGTTGTCTAAGAAGATCGGAAGAGGGTTCATTTGATCAGAAATCAAAAGTTCTAGTGCCCTTTTTAAGTGAACAAAAATATTGGAGGGCAGCTAGCCTCCCTCCCATCCCCTTTTTTCCCCGAAGTCACCCGTTCAAGATTTGAGATAACTATTTTGTTCAGCATAGTCAAAATATCAAAATACAATATCTTTGAGGATGACTTGATCCCCCACTATGTCCGGGGGAAGGGCTGTAAGCTACGAACTTTTCCCATTGTTTACATATAGTACTAGTTATTGGGGTGTATACAGACATTTTTGGAGGGGGTAGATTTTTCTGGAGGGGGCTACGCTAGAGGATCTTTGCGTGGACGATTTTCTCGTGGGGGAATGGAATTTTCCATGGAGGGAAAGCCGGATTGGTATTATAAAAAAAACGATCAGTAATCAAATAAAAAACAAAGTTTTTTCAACTGAAAGTAAGGAGCAACATTGAAACTTAAAACGAACAGGAAATATTATGCATATGAAGGAGGTTATCCCCTCCTCAATACCTCGCTCTATACGCTAAATTTTTTTAGAACTTCTCACAATGTATTATTTATTTTTTGGATTCTTTCTTTCTTTCTTTCTTTTAGAACCGGGCACTTCGTATCGAAGGAGTTGTCGTAGAAACTTCGAAAAGGGCTCATTCGACAGAAAATTGAAAGGGCTTGTGCCCTTTTTGATATCTGAAAGTGATTGGAAGGCAACTAACACCCCTTCCACGCCAACCATTTCCCCAAACACATCCAATCAAAATTTTAAGATAGCTATTTTGTTCAACGTGGTTGATATGTCTTTTTGAATGACAAACCAAAATATGTCTTTTTGAATGAAAAACCCCTCCAACCAAACCCATCAGGGCAAAGGTTGTAAGTTATGCCCTGAGGGCATATAAGGTTTTTACAGATAGCGTTGTCGTAGAAACTTCAAAAAGGGCTCAATCAATTGGAAATTGAAAGGGCTAGTACCCATTTTAACCGTCGAAAGTGATTGGACGGCAACTAACCCCCCTCTCACCGCCACCATTTCCCCAAACACATCCAACCAAAATGTTGAGATAGCCCTTTTGTTCAAAGTAGTTGAAAATTCTGGAAATTAGGTCTTTTAGGATGACACCCCCCTCCCCCACAGCCCTCAGGTTAGGGGTTGTAAATTATGCCCTGGGGGGGCATACAAGATTTTTATAGAAACGGTTGTCGTAGAAACTTCAAAAAGGGCTAATCCGATTGGAAATTGAAAGGGCTAGTGCCTTTTTAAATAGTAGAAAGTGATTGGAGAGCAACTAAAACCCCTCTCACGCCCACCATTTCCCAAACACATCCAATCAAAATTTTCAGATAGCCATTTTTTTTCAACGTAGTTGAAAGTTCTGGAAATTATCTCTTTGAGGATGACAACCCCCGCCCCCCACAGCCTTCAGGGCAAAGTTTGTAAGTTATGCCCTTGGGACATATAAGGTTTTTATAGAAAATGTTTTTGTAGAAAGTT
The DNA here is from genome assembly GCF_049724085.1 of Artemia sp. Qi Xiang Cuo. Classification (NCBI taxonomy): domain Eukaryota; kingdom Metazoa; phylum Arthropoda; class Branchiopoda; order Anostraca; family Artemiidae; genus Artemia; species Artemia sp. Qi Xiang Cuo. Next base: position 11,989,514 of record NC_142795.1, on the reverse strand, counting down.
CAAAAAGGTCTCATTCGATTGGAAATTGAAGGGGCTAGTGCCCTTTTTAATAGTAAAAAGTGATTGGAGGGCAATTAATCTCCCTCTTACACCCATCATTTCCCCAACCACATCCAATCAAAATTTTGAGATAGCCATTTTGTTCAACGCAGTTTATAGTTCTGGAAATTAGGTCTTTGAAGATGAAAACACCCACCCCCTCCAACCCTCAAGGCAAGGGTTGTAAGTTATGTCCTGGGGGCAAATAAGGTTTTTTTTATAGAAAGTGATGTCGTAGAAACTTCAAAAAGGACTCAATCGATTGGAAATTGAAAGAGCCAGTGCCCTTTTTAATAGTCAAAAATGATTGAAGGGCAGCTAACCCTCCTCTCATGCCAACCATTTCCCCAAACACATCCAATCAAAATTTTGAGATAGCCATTTTGTTCAACGTAGTTGAAAAATCTGTAAATTATGTCTTTGAAGATGACAACCCTCCACGCCCCTCAGGGCAAGGGTTGTAAGTTATGCCCTTGGGGCATATAAGGATTTCATAGATAGCGTTGTCGTAGAAACTTCAAAAAGAGCCCATTCAATTGGAAATTGAAAGGGCTAGTGCCTTTTTTAGTGTGATTGGAGGAAAACTACCCCCCCTCTCACGCCCACTATTTCCCCAAACTCATCCAATCAAAATTTTGAGATAGCCATTTTGTTCTACGTAGTTGAAAGTTCTGAAAATTAGGTCTTTGAGAATGACAACCTTCCCCCTGACAGCCCTCATGGTAAGGGTCGTAAATTATGCCCTGGGGGTATATAAGGTTTTTATAGAAAGGGTTGTCGTAGAAACTTAAAAGGGCTCATTCGATTGCAAATTAAAAAGGCTAGTGTCCTTTTTCAAAATAGAAAGGGATTGGAGGGCAACTACCCCTCTCTCACGCCGACCATTTCCCCAAACACTTACAATCAAAATTTTGAGATAGCCGTTTTTTTCAACGTAGTCAAAAGCTCTGGAAATTAGGTCTTTGAGGATGACAACCCCCCCCCAACAGCCCTCAAGGAAAGGGTTCTGAATTATGCCCTTGGGGAATGTAAGGTTTTTATAGAAAGCGTTGTCGTAGAAACTTCAAAAAAGGCTCATTCGATTGGAAATTGAAAGGGCTAGTGCCCTTTTAAATAGTCGAAAGTGATTGGCGGGCAACTAACCCCCTCTCACACCCACCACTTCCCCGAACACATTGAATCAAAATTTTGAAACAGCCATTTTGTTCAATGTAGTTGAGAGGTCCGGAAATTATATTTAATTTGGATGACAAACCCCCCACAGCCCCCCGGGCAAAGGTTGTCAGCTATGCCTTGGGGCCATATAAGGTTTTTATAGAAAGTGTTGTCGTAAAAACTTCAAAAACGGCTCATTTAATTGGGAATTGAGAAGGCTAGTGCCCCTATTATTAGTCAAAAGCGATCAGAGGGCTAATGTCCCCCCCCACACCCGTCATTTCCCCAAACACTTCTGATCAACATTTTGATATAGCCATTTTGTTGAACGTAGTTGAGGGGTCTGGATATTATGTCTTTGATTATGAACCCCCCCCCCACAGCCCTCAGGGATAAAGTTGTAAGTTATGCCTTGGGGCATATAAGGTTTTTAAAGAAAGCGTTGTCGTAAAAACTTCAAAAAGGGCTCATTCACATGGAAATTAAGAGGGTTATTGCCCTTTTTAACATTCGAAAGTTATCGGACGAAGAATCACCCCCCCCGCCACGCCCATCATTTCCCAAAAATTTCCGATCAACATTTTTATATGGCCATTTCTTTCAACGTAGTTGAAAGGTCTAGAAGTTATGTCCTTGAGGATGAAAACCCTTCCTCATAGCCTTCAAGACGAGGGTCATAAGTTGTGCCCTTAGGTCGTATAAGGTTCTTATAGAAAGTTTTGTCGTAGAAGCTTCAAAAAGGGCTAGTTTTATTGGAAACTGATAGAAATAGTGGCCTTTGTAGTAGTCGACAGTGATCAGAGGGCAAATACCCCTCCCCCTACGCCAGTTATTTCACCAAACACCTCTAATAAAAATTTTGAGATAACCATTTTGTTCAACGAATTTGAAAGGTCTGAAAATTCTGTCTATGAGGAAAACAAATCCCTCCAGCCCTCAGAGCAAGGGTTGTAAGTTATGCCCTGGGGGCATATAAGGTTTTTGTAGAAAGCATGGTCATATAAGCTTCGGGGGGGGGGGGTCATTGCGTTGGTATTCAGACGCTCTAGTACTCTTGTTCAGAGTCAAAATGAACGGAGGGCAGCTAAACATACTCACGTCATATTGTCCCGAAATGCATCTAATAGAAACTTTGAAATAGCCATTCTATTCGAAATAGTCGAAATATCTTATAACACGGCTTTTGGGGTTTAAACAAACCCCAGAGATTAGGGGCAAGGGTTGTAAGTTATGCCCAGGGGGTATTTAACGTTCTTATGGAAAGGATGGTTGTTTAACTTTGGAAGAGGCTCAGTCTTTTTCCCTGAAAAAGACTATATGAATATAAAACGAGCTGAAATTAACTAAAAAAAACTTTTTCTATAAAATAAGTTTTTCAAAAAAAAGAAAAGAATTCATTAAACCAAAAATAAACAAAATAGAATCAAACAATCGACCAAGCATACAACTACCATAAATCAGTATCAATAAATAAATGAAACCCAAAACAAACGGAAATTAAAATAAGTAACAGAGTCAGACTCAAAACAAACCGAAATTAATATATGTAGGGTTCTAAACCCCTATGTTTTCTAAAAGCCATAATATAATTTTTACTTCATTGAAAAAATTCTTTTAAATGTTATTTCCTTAGTTATAAGTAATAATAAAGATTATAAGTAATGAATATCAGCTTATGTATACTAAACTGATAATGCACATTTTTTTCAGTAAATTCATTTGAATGTTTTTCAGTAAAGTACAAATTATATTATAAATTTTAGATAGCGTAGGGGTGTTTGAAAACTACACATTAATTTCTGTTCGTTTTGAGTCTGACTCTGTTATTTATTAAATAAAAAAAACAAGTTTTTAAACTGAAAGTAAGGTTTTAGAAAATAAAGTTGTGAGACAGAGTCAAACTTTAGCGTAAAGAGCAAGGCGTTGAGGAGGGGGCAGCCCCTTCTTATACGGAATAATTTCTGTTTGTTTTGAGCTTTAATGTTGCTCCTTACTTTCAGTTTAAAAAAAATCTTGTTTTTTTGTTTAATTTCTGATCGTTTTTTAGTTAATGCAACTTTTATTTTGGCTCACCGTCATTGAATAATTAAACAAAATTTGGATAAAAATTTGACTTTTCTTTTGCTAAATGCCTGTCTCTAAATTTGGTTCTGACGTAATTTACAAATTAATTTACGTAACGAACTTCTATATTCGTATATTTTTCTTCTGGCAAAAAATACCAAGTTGCAGATTTTAGCAGATATGAGCTTGAAACCTATGTTATAGGGTTTTCCGATACGCTCAATCTGACGGTGTGATTTTTATTAGAATTATTTCACTTGTCGGGGATGTTTTCCCCCTCTTTACAAAACCAGGTAAATTTTCTCAGGCTCGTAGCCTTTAATGAGTAGTACTAAACTTAATACAATTTATATATTTAGAATCAGTATTATAAGCCCATTCTTTTGATACATTTATTGACATCAAAATTCCGTTTTTAAAAGTTTCAATTACTATTGAGCCGTATCGCTTGTTTATTTTTATTGTTTTGTTTATTACGTATATGTTATTCCGTATATGAGGGGGTTCTCCCCTTAGTCAATACCACGCTCTTTACGTTAAAAACTAAAAAAAAAATTAATTCACAAGCCCCTGAATCACAAAGGCCGTTTAAATAGAATAGATAGCTCTTTTGAAAGCACTAAAAAAAAAACTGTACCGTAAAGAGCGAGGTATTGACTTGGGGCAGAGCCCCCTCATATACGTAATAATTTCTGTTCGTTTTAAGTTCTAATGTTGCTTCTTACTTTCAGTTGAAAAAACTTGTTTTTTTTAATTTAATTTCTGATCGTTTTTTAAATAATGCTTTGAAATCCGGCGCCCCCTTCATAGAAATGTCCCTTGCCCCAAAGAAACATCCTCAACAGAAAGTTTGTCTCGGGTAACCTCCTCCTCAATCCCCCCCACCAGAAAAAATCCTTCCTGAAAATGTCTGTATACTTCCCAATAACCAATACAATATGTAAGCAATGGGCAAAGTTCATAACTTGCAGCCCTTCCCAAGGGAACTGTGGGGGATTAAGTCATCCTAAAAGACATATTTTCGACTATGCTGAACAAAATGGATATCTCAAAATTTTAATTGGGTGACTTTGAGAAAAAAAATGAGCCTGGGAGGGGGCCTAGTTGCCCTCCATTTCTTTTGGTCACTTAAAAAGGGCACTAGAACTTTTAATTTCCGTTCCAATGAGACCTCCTACGATATTCTAGGACCACTGGGTCAATAGATTACCCCTGGGGAAAAAAAAAAAAAAAAAAAAAAAAAACACGCATCCATGATCTTTCTTCTGGCAAAAAATGGAAAATTCCACATTTTTGTAGATAGGAGCTTGAAACCTCTACAGTAGGGTTCTCTGATACGCTGAACATGATGGTGTGATTTTCATTAAGGTTCTATAACTCTAAGGGGGTCTTTCCCCCTTTTTTTTAAAATCAACCAAATTTTCTCAGGTGCGTAACTTTTGATGAGTAAGACTAAACTTGATGAAACTTATATATTTGAAATCAAAATTAAAATATGATTCTTTTGATGTATCTATTGGTACCAAAATTCCGTTTTTTAGAGTTTCGGTTACCTTTGAGCCGGGTCGCTCCTTGCTTACAGTTCGTTCCCACGAACTGTTTGAATTTAATTTCTGTTTGTTTTGGGTTTCATTTATTTATTGATACTGATTTGTGGCAGTTGTATGCTTGGTAGATTATTCGATTCTTTTTTTTTTTTTTTTTTTTTTTTTTTTTTTTTTTTTTTTTTTTTTAATGGAGTTCTTTACTTATTTTGAAAAACTTATTTTGCGGAAAATGTTTTTTTAGTTAATTATAATTAAACGGCACTTGTGTTTCATGAGTCATTCTTAAATAATTAGAACAAAAAGTCAAATTTTAGCGAGTACTATCATGAAAACAAAAATATTTAATAGAATACAATCAGTTTCACTTTTTATATTGTAAAAGGTTTTTTTTACTTCTTTTTTTACATAGAAATTTTACCGATAATGTTTTTTGTAGTCAACAAATACGTGGTCGAGTACTTTATTACAAGAAAAATTACTTAAATCATGAGTCCAAGCAAGTATTTTTCATTATACAGTCAACAGGCTCAGTAAAATGATGAAGAATTTTTTACGTTGTTTTGGTGAACTTATCCTTTTTTTTATAACAGCTAAGGGACTGGGTTGAAATTTTCAGGATTTTTTTTTTGGTGGGGGGAGGAGTTTAATTGACTCCAAATTCTGTATTAAGGGAAGGTGGCTTTTTACACCTGTTATCCCAGAGGGTCTGTTGCGAGTATCTACGTAATAAAACAGTGAATTTGTATGCAAGTGAGTGTCTTTTACATCAAATGAGGTTTTCATTAAAATATTATATAGAAGACAATTCAAAACTATGCATTATTATTGTTTTTCTTATTTTTAGATAAAGGAATTTATGTCATTGGATTTAGCTATCCCGTTGTTCCAAAAGGCAAAGCAAGAATCAGAGTCCAGATATCAGCTGCCCACACGCCATCTGATATTGACAGAACAGTTGACGCATTCATTTCAGTTGGTCGAGAAATGGGAGTTATAAGATAATAGTCAAAACACTTCAGTAAGATAAATAGCTTGTTCTAAAATTTTGTATTGTTTTAGAGCCAAATATAAAGATTCAGTTGATATGAATTTCAGATGCAGCGACCGTAATTGTTAGTGAAATATTCCTGTTAAGACATTTTTTTAAAGAAAAGCTTCAACTGTCCCCCTAGATAATTGTGTTCAGTCCTCCTTCTAAATTTGAAAATACTTATGCCTTTTCATTGAAAAAATTGAAAATCTCCTCCTCCCAAATTTTTGAAAATACCTCCCCCTGCTTATATGCTGTGAATTAATGTCCCTGAAAGGAGTTTCATAAGACGATAAGAAATATAGATTATATATGTACCAACAAATATTCTAGCACAGGATAGTCTATGAGTGAATGAAATTGAAACTACAAGAAGGTGAATAGTTATGCCCATAACGAACTTTCAGGATAGAGAGAGAGTTGCTACAATGTCAAAAATATAGCTGAGACCAGAGCCCCCTTCCCTCTTAACTGCAAAAAGAAGAGATAGTAACATCTGTGAGTTAGCTTGACATGAGATAAAGTCGGAAGGAAAGCTATGTAGTTCGCGGTACCGTCATTAGCCAAAACCTCATCGGCGATACTCGTTTGGTTGTTATCTTGTTCCTGAGTGAGCTGCTTACATGGGAAATATGCAAGTGGCTTATGTCGAAACAAGCAAGAATAAGGCAGCAATAATTGAAAATTTACAAGAAGTGAGGGGAAACAGAAGGTAGAGTGTAAATAATTCTTCGGATGAGTTATGTCCTGCCTTTCATGAGGATACTATTGTTCAAATATCTCTGGCTTCAAATTCAAAATTCGGATCGCTTCTGGCTCCTAACTGCTCACTGGCTTAGCTTACTCGAACAGCGAGTGTTTCTGCCACTGGGTGAGAAATTGTGTACATATTCGCTCTCAAGTGCTAATTTTTAAAGTGGAATTAATTAGAAGCGTAAAAAAACTGTTTTCCTGCATTTGCGGACGTTTTTGCGGACGACTTTTGCTAAGATCGACAAAATGTAAATGTAAGTGATGAATTCCTGTAGAAACTACTCAAATATATTTATGTTATTCTTATTGGTATTTTTGTGTTAGAGGATATATTCGTAGATTTTTCTTTTTCAGGCTGGAATTAAATATATAGAAAATAATATCTCAAAAGTTAAATAAAAATGGTTAATAAGCTCCATTATGTCAAAGAGGACTTTTAAGAACCCCCAAAGTTTTTTTTTAATATTAAAAAGGATGCAAAACAGGACGATTTTTTTAATATATATATATATATATATATATATATATATATATATATATATATATATATATATATATATATATATATATATATATACACACATATATATATATATATATATATATATATATATATATATATATATATATATATATATATATATATATATATATATATATATATATATATATATATATATATATATATATATATATATATATATATATATATATATATATATATATATATATATATATATATATATATATATATATATATATATATATATATATATATATATATATATATATATATATATATATATATAATGTTGATTCCCCATAACCAACATTCATAAGTAAACATAAGTTAATAGGCCCTTAATAGAGATTATTTTTTGCAAGGGGCCACAAATTCGAAAAAAAGTTGGTGGACTAGAGATAAAATCTAATATAGTGTATGACATAGTTTAAATCAATTAAATGACATAAAACAACTGTCAAGCCTCTATTGTTAGAGGGACTTTTGTTAAGCGTTTGAGTTTAGCCTCCTCAGACTGTACAAACTGGGCCGTAAATTAACAAGATCCATCAAAGCCAAAACAAAACATGACGTCATTTTCTGTGTATGAAGCCATTTCAGGTTCTATAAATATAAAATCATCGTAGATTAGTATGACGTCAGTCTTGTTATAAGCAGCATAGCTGTGCATCAGCAATTACGTCATTTTCCCAATATATGCGAACATTTCCTGGCATTTCCAATAGTTATTTAAAAATAGTAATAAGATGATGATCATTAAATCTCTAGCCATTGCGATTCCCTGTGCCGGAATAGCAATCACGTGGGCCATTAAGAAGTATGGAGAATCCAAAATGGATGAAAGGTTGAAGAATATTGAACCTAAATCAGCTGGTGAAGCTCAGAATATTAATGTTCTAGTCTCAAAGGAGTCATCCGTAATCAAAGGAGTCAGACCTAGTCTCAAAGGAGTCAGACCGTCGTCCATAAATGATGAAAGTGACAAACGTAAGTTGTTCATAAATTATTGTGGAAAAATAATAACTGTTGAAGTAGAGCCCAATGCAATTATTGAAAATGTCAAGACGGAAATACAGGTTCAGTTAGGAATGCCCAAGGATGAAATACTTCTAATTATTAATGGCAAACAGCTTGAAAATGACGAGGCAATATCGGATTCTCATTGCCAAGATTTATTTTTGATAACAGCAGACAGTGATCTTAGTGAAGATATTGTTGACCTGTTTAAGCATAAAAAGAAAACATGGTACCAGGATATGAGCATAGAAAACTCGACTAAACCTAACTGTATCAAAACTTCACAGGGTAAAGCGTTTCTAAGAAAAGGAGACCTGATTGAGTTCAAACACTCACATAGTTATCCTCTTCCTCAGTGGACCGTTTACATGGGTGATTTTAAAGTGGCTTATGTCGAACCAAGCAACAATAACAAAGTAATGATTGGACCTCTTCAAGAAGTGTGGGGAAACAGAAGATGGAGGGTAAATAATTCTCTTGATGAGATTTATCCTGCCTTTCATGAGGATACAATTGTTCGAAGAGCTCGGAAAGAGTTAGATAAAGAAAATCCAAAATTTAGATCGCTTCTGGCTCCCAACTGGCTTAACTGGCTCACCGGATTAACTCACTCCAACAGTGAGTCTTTCTGCCACTTGGTGAGAAATGGTGCACCTGTTAGCTCTCAAGTGCTAATTTTTAAAGAAGGATTAATTAGCAGTGTAACAGACAATATCCTCACTATTGCAGATTTTTGTTATCGTCTAAGATCAACAAAATGTAAATGTAAGTAATAAATCCTTGTAGAAACTACTGAAATATATTTATGTTATTCTTATTGGTATTTTTGTGTTAGTGGATGTATTTGTAGATTTGTTTTGTTGAAACCTGAAGAAGATCGTTTATTGAAATGGGACTTTAAATATAGGCCAATTGTCACTGTCTCGCCGAAACAGACCGAAATTTTGGAAATAATTGCCAAAATTCGTTTACTAGGCTGTTCTCAAAAGGAGAATTATCAGGGTAATAAATACTAAATTACACTTTGACCCCCAAAAAATAGATTTTGTTACTGCTCCTCCCTTTGCGAACAGCTTAGAAAATGTTTTTTGGCAATTATGTCACAAGTATGGAACTATTAGATGTGACCTTTAGAAGTGACGGCAGCGATAAAATGTCGGTTTAAGAGCGAGAACAAAAATATTTCTAGGAATTTAATGCTATGTCAATTCTGGGAATGCTGTAAATTCACTGCCAAGAAAGTTCAATAGTGGACGTGGTTGTTATGGAGTAGATATTATTCCTTGAGTGCAAGATTGTCATATCTTTAAAAGTGATTAAACAATTTATGGTAACGAACGGAATTTTGATATCAGTAGGTATGTCAAAAGAATCAGCATATTAGTCTGATTCCAAATATATAAGATTCATCAAGCTTAGCGTTACCCATCAAAAGCTACGAGCCTGAAAAAATGTGCCTGATTGTCGAAAAAGGAGAGAAACACACCGCGTTTTCCCTCTTAATGAAAACCACATTGTCAGATTCATTATCTATCTGCAAAAATGTGAAATTTTGCATTTTTTTTTTCCAGAAGACAGATCATGGATGCGTGTCTATTTGCTTCTTTTTTTAACCAGGGGTGATCGTATCAAAATAGTGGTCCTAGAAGATCGGGAGAGAGTGAAATTGAACTGAAGTTGAAAATTATAGTGCTCTATTTAAGTGACCAAAAAGATTGGAGGGCAACTAGCCCCTTTTCTACACCCCTTTCTTCCCCAAAGTTGTCTGACCAAATTTTGAGATTGTCAGTTTGTTCAGCATAGTTGAAAAATCTATAAACTATGCTTTTGAAGGTAACATGGCCCCAACAGCCGATTGTGAGAGGCCTGAAAGTTATGAAATCTGCCCATTGCTTACGGATATTATTTGTTATTGGGTTTTTAAGCATTTTGGATTTCCAGGGAAAAATGTCCATGGTAGGGACATTTCTGGAATGATTTGGAAAGTGATTAGAAATTAAAGTCTATTTCAAATGAAAGTAGGCTAAAAAGAATTCTTTAGGCTGAATCATCCACAAGAAATTTATGGGGGGGGGATTTTCAGCGAGGATGGTATTCTCCGGAGTGAATTTTACGGAGGAATTACCCGGAGTGAATTTTATGGGGAGGGGGGTAAAGGGTGGTGTCCTTGGCTCTTTGCTGTGGCAGGATCTTTTTGCAACTTACAAAGGTCAGTAGATCTACTAGTTTCCTTTCTAATGAGCAGTCTCCCAACACTCTAGCACCATTGGTTTGATCACCCCCTGCGGGAATAAACAAACAAACATGAACTGTAATCATCCTTCACGAAAAAAGTTTGAATTTAAATTTTAATCTGTGGCAAAATCGTTCTTGATGCTTAAAAAGTCCCCTAGAACTGTTAATTTTCGTTTGAATGAGCCTTCTTCAAATTTTCCACGACTGTTGATTCGATAGGATAGCCTAACATCTATGGAAAAACAAACAAACAAACGCGCATCCGTAATCTTCCTTCCTTTTTATTACTGAAGGTGATTGGTTTATTTTAAGGAAGTGGTATGGAGGGGGTACCCAAACCCTCCAAACATACATTCTTAAGCCAACCTTTCAAACTTCATATGAAAGATCCGTCAGATAAATGTGGAAATAAGAGGCATAAAAAAAGGAGAAACTAAGAGATATTTTACATTTTTGATGGACAGATCAAAGATACTATTACCCCCTTGGCAACATAATTCATAAACAGGGACAAACACCCTCCCTCTCAAGTACCCCTCCGGAAAACATTTTACTCTGTCTCCATGCCTGTCTTGCCTCCCTTTAGGGGCGCGGCTCCAGCATTCTTATTTGGGGGGAGGGGAGTTCATATCAGAATAGTCAAGGGGCATGGGCTATATAGTAGTTTTTGTTTCCCAATTATTTGGGGGCAGGGGCAACTGTCCCCCGAAATGACACCCCTGTCTTCATGTTGACAAATAAAGGCTTCATAGAAAAATGTCAAATCAGATGGACTTCTTGGAAATGAGCTGAATTTTCTTTGAAATCAATTTCTCGCTACACTCCTAGTCAGGTTTTTTGTTTTCTCACTCTCAGTGCATCTTCAAGTCTTCTTTAAGAGATGAGTGCACTTGATAAGAGGCTCTAAACGACCAATTTGTATTACATTGCAATCTATAGAAGCTACGGAAAAAGTCAAATCAAACAGTTCGTGGTAACGAACTGTAAGTAAGGAGCGACCCGGCTCAATGGTAACCAAAACTCTAGAAAACGGGTTATTGATACCAATAGATATATCAAAAGAATCAGATTTCAATGCTGATTTCAAATATATAACTTTCATCAAGTTTAATGCTATCCATCAAAAGATACGCACATGAGAAAATTCGGCTCATTTTAAAAAAAAGGGGGAAAGACCCTCTAAAAGTTATACAACCTCAATGAAAATCACACCTATAATATTCAGCGTATCAGATAACCCTACTGTAGAGGTTTCAAGCTCCTATCTACAAAAATGTGGAATTTTACATTTTTTGCCAGAAGAAAGATCACGGATGCGTGTTTATTTGTTTGTTTGTTTGTTTGTCTTTTTTTTCCCCCAGGGGTGATCGTATCAAACCAGTGGTCCTAGAATATCCCGGAAGGGCTCATTCGAACGGAAATTAAAAGTTCCAGTGTCCTTTTTAAGTGACAAAAAAAAATAGAGGGCAACTAGGCCCCCTCCCACGCTTATTTTTTTCCCAAAGTCACCCGATCAAAATTTCGAGATAGCCATTTTGTTCAGCATGGTCGAAAATATGTTAAATATGTCTTTTAGGATGACTTAATCCCCCGAAGTTCCCAGAGGGAGGGCTAAAAGTTATGAACTTTACCCAATGTTAACATATAGTATTGGTTATTGGGAAGTATACAGAAGTTTTCAGGAGGTTTTTTTTCTGGTAGTGGGAGGGAAGGGTGGGTCGGTGGTTATGTTGGAGGATCTTTTCATGAAGGAAGTTTTCATGGGGGAAGGGAAATTGCCATGAAGGGGGCGCCGGACTTGCCAGCATTATTTATTGGTTATTGGGAAGTATACAACCATTTTCAGGAAGGATTTTTTCTGGAGGGGGGGGGGCTAGAGGAGGGGGTTACTCTGGAGAATATTTCCGTGGAGGATGTTTCTTTGGGGTAAGGGACATTTCTATGAAGGGGGCGCCGGATTTCCAAGCATTATTTAAGAAACGATCAGAAGTTAAATAAAAAAAAAACAAGTTTTTTCAACTAAAATGTAAGAAGGAATATTAGAACTTATAGCGAACAGAAATTATAAAATATGTGAGGGGGGTGTCCCCCCAGTACAAAACAACGTATTAAAGATAAACTTTTTTTTATTTCTTTAAAAATATAGATAAATTATAATTAAAAGGACATTGTGATTAATGGGTTTCTGAATCAAAATTTTTTTTAACTTTTAACGTAAAGAGCGTGGTATTGAATAAGGGGAGAACCCCTTCATATAAGTAATAACATATACGTAATAAAAAAACAATAAAAAACAAGCGATACGGCTCAATAGTAATTGAAACTTTTAAAAACGAAATTTTGATGTCAATAAATGTATCAAAAGAATGTTTTTATAATGCTGATCCTAAATATATAAATTTTATTAAGTTTAGTATTCCTCATCAAAGGCTACGAGCCTGAGAAAATTTACTCGATTTTTTAAAGAGGGGGAAACATCCCCTACAAGTGAAAGAATTTTAATGAAAATCACACCGTCAGATTCAGCGTATCAGAAAACCCTATTACATAGGTTTCAAGCTCATATCTGCAAAAATCTGCAACTTTGTATTTTTTGCCAGAAGAAAAATATACGAATATAGAAGTTAGTTACGTAAGTTAATTTGTAAAGACATCCATTTAGCAAAAGAAAAGTAAAATTTTTATACAAATAAAAGCTGCATTAACTAAAAAACGATCAGAAATTAAATAAAAAAAACAAGTTTTTTAAACTGAAAGTAAGGAGCGACATTAAAACTTAAAACGAACAGAAATTATTCCGTATATGAAAGGGGCTGTCCCCTTCTCAACGCCTGGCTCTTTACGGTAAAGTTTGACTCTGTCTCATAACTCTATTTTTAAAAACAATAAAAAACTTTAGCGTAAAGAGCGAGGCGTTGAGGAGGGGACAGCCCCTTTCATATAAGGAATAATTTCTGTTCGTTTTAAGTTTTAATGTCGCTCCTTAATTTCAGTTTAAAAAACTTGTTTTTTTTATTTAATGACATTTAAGGCTGCCTTGTAAGTCCCCAGTTCGTCAATAATAGGTTTAATGAAATAATAAAAGGTCTGTGAATTAGCGGTGTGATGATTCTCTTTGTATCTGCCGTCACCTGAGGCTTCTGTTCTCGTTGCTGCTTTATCACACCTAAAAACGCGAGGAATTAATTCTAAGAGCTTACAAAAAGCGGGTTTTATCATGCCTGTCTTTTTCTCCTTTTTTTATGACTGCACATATATCACAAACATTCCAAACGAACTGAAGTTTTGTGAATTAATAATAGTTAAAAAAAAAATCAGTTTTCTGTTTTTTTCAAACTCAGGCTCTTTTTAAGTTTTTGCTTTTCGACCCTTCCTGCCAATCTTGGAGGTTTAGTGAAGCCTTTTATATATATATAAAAAAAAAAAACAACTAGCGACTGAAATAACGCGCGTGACCGCGTAGGCAAGAACTGGTCAATGAAATATAGAAAACAGGAAAATACATGAAAACTTTTGATAAGTATAGAATGAATTGTAAAAATCGTAAACAAGCACACGCCCAACTTAAAGTAGAAGAAATTAAAGTGGGTTCAAAACAAATGGGAGGAAAATATCCCAAGGCTTCAACTGGTAAGTCAATTCTTTTTTAAAAGAAATTAAATAAGAATTTTTTTTTAACTGAAAGTAAGGAGCAATACTAAAACCTAAAACGAACAGGAATTATTCCATATATGAAGGGGGTTATCCCCTCCTCATTACCTTGCTCTTCAAGCTAAAGTTTTTATTAAAACTTTTAATAAAGCTTATTATTTTAATTAAATGGCCCTAGTATTTCAGGAGTTGTTCTTAAAGAATTGGGAAAAATGTCAAAGTTTAGTGTAAAGAGCGAAGCATTTATGAGGGTGAAACCCCACCGTAAACGGAATAGTTTCTGTTCGTTTTTTGTTTTAATATTGCTCCTTACTTTCAGTTGAAAAAACTTGTTTTTTTTAATTTAATTTCTGATCGTCCAGAAAATACTTTCTGGGCGATTCCTCTGTAAAATTCCCTCCGAACAATACCATCCTCACTGAAAATATCCCCCCCCCACCATAAAATTTCTTGCGGACGATTCAGCCTGAAGAATTTTCTATAGCCTACTTTAATGTGAAAAAGACTTTAATTCTTTAATCGCTTTCCCAATCATTCCAGAAATGCCCCTTCCATCGACATTTTCCCCTGGAAATCCAAAGTGTTGAAAGTAGCCTCTGGATGATTTCCCGGAGATATCTACTACTACTACTACTACTAACAACTCACCGCAGCACCAAGCCGCCTGAGGGTAACACAGCTACGCACGCTCCTCCTCCACCTCAATCTATTCAAAGCCTCCCTTTTTACACCCGCCCACGAAATTCCCATTTTCTTTAAATCTTTCCTTATGACGTTCTCCCACCCCAGACAAGGACGACCTGCTTTCCGTTTAGCCCTAGACGGTTGACCGAAAAGAACAACCTTCAGCAATCTATTATCCTTCATCCGCCAACGTGCCCTAGCCACCTCAACCTTTCTTTCATTATAGCCCTAGAGAGCGGTATTGAACCACGTTTTTTGTATAGCCTTTTGTTTGAAATACGGTCAGTCAGCTGGGTACCCAGAACAATCCTTAAGCAATTTCCCGGAAAATCTCCACATACAAAATTGGGTTGACAAAGAAAAGGTAAGACAAAAAAAAAGAGTTTCGTATGGGAATTCTGCCTAATCCTCCCAGTGTAAAATTTCCCCTCGAAAGCTCACCTCCAGAAAATTCTCCCTCTCCAGAGAAAATTCTTCCTATTAAAAACCACCCTAAGCACAAAATCCCCCCTAAAGAAATGTCATTATTCTTCCCAATAACAAATAATATCCGTAAACAATGGGCGAATTTCATAACTTTCAGGTCTCTCCCCAGATATAGTTTATGTCTATAAACTATGTATACATAGTTCATGTCCATAGCTTTGGGGGTCAAGCAACCCCCAAAGGCATAGTTTATAGATGTTTCAACTATGCTGAACAAAATGACAATCTCAAAGTTTTGATCAGACAACTTCGAGGAAGAAAGGGTTTGGGAAGGGGGTTAGTTGCCCTCCAGTCCATTTTTGCAGATAAAAGCTGAATCAGCCGGTATGGTTTTCATTAAGTTTCCATGGCTTTTAGGGGGTGTTTCCCTCCTTTTTTGGTAATCAGTCACATTTTCTCAGGCTCGTAATTTTTGATAGGTAACCCTAAAATTGATGAATCATATATATTTGGAATCAGTATAATAAGCTGATTCATTTGACTTTTCTACTGATATCAAAATTACGTTTACCATAAATTGTTTGATCACTTTTAAAGATATGAAAATCTTGCACTCTAGGAATGATATCTACTCCATGCCAATCACGTCTACTATTGAACTTTCTTGACAGTAGATTTGCAACAAATTTATTTTTGGGGGATCAAAGTATAATTGAGTGTATATTTCCCTGATGATTCTCCCTTTGAGAACAGCCTAGCAAACAAATTTTGGCAATTATTTCCAATATTTTGGTCCATTTTGGCGAGACAGTGACAACAGGCCTATATTCAAAGTCCCTTTTCAATAAACAATCTTCTTCAGTTGTATATATATATATATATATATATATATATATATATATATATATATATATATATATATATATATATATTATATATATATATATGTGAGGAGTTAAGCAGGGTTGTATTCTATCCCCCTTTATATGGATTATTTTGATGGACTTTGTCTTAAGGAGCACAGGAAAGGCAGTGGGAGACCACGGAATCAAACGGGGAGGAAAAAGCCTCCTGAACTTGATTATGCTTATGATTTAAGCATCCTAGACGAAAGTTTGAGCAAAAGGAATGAACTTTTTGAGGTTTAGCGAGTTCGGGTTGCTAGAATAGGTTTGAAAATTAATGTTAAGAAGACTAAGTTACTAATGCTTGGAATAAGTGAAGATGAAAAGGTGAATTTGGGTCAGGTGGGCAGCTTCACTTGCCTTGGTAGTATTATTAGTAAAGACGGTGGCAGCAGTGAAGTTATTAAAAGTAGAAAGGCTCAGGGTGTTTTTTTCACAGTTAAAAAAGAAAGTTTGGAAGAATATGAAGATAAGTCTGCAAACCAGGACTAGAATATTAGAAGCTAGAGTGATGACAGTAGCTTTTTATTTGTTAGTAGTAGTATATATATATATATATATATATATATATATATATATATATATATATATATATATATATATATATATATATATATATATATATATATATATATATATATATATATATATATATATATATATATATATATATATATATATATATATATATATATATTATATATATATATATATATATATATATATATATATATATATATATATATATATATATATATATATATATATATATATATATATATATATATATTATACTATATATATATATATATTATATACACTTATTGTATATATATACAATAAGCATAACATAACAAAATGACGTCATGGTTGATTGACAGCTAAGATGCTTATAACAATACTGACGTCATACTATCTGCGGTGACAATGGGCAAAGCTCATGACTTGCAGCACTTCCCCCGAGGACTGTAGGAAATTAAGTCATCCTCAAAGACATAATTAGTAGATTTTACGACCCTGCTGAACAAAATGACTATCTTAAAATTTTGATCCGGTGACTTTGAGAAAAATGAGCTTGGGAGGGGGCCTAGTTGCCCTCAAACTATTTTTTTTCATTTAATAAGGGCAATAGAACTTCTAATTTCCGTTCGAATGAGCCCTTTTGCGATATTCTAGGACCATTGGGTCGACGGGTCACCCCTGAAAAAAAAAACGCATGCTGAAAAAAAAATTTCATATTTTTGCAGATAGGAGCTTGAAACCTCTACAATAATGTTCTCGGATACGCTGAATCTGATGGTATGATTTTCATTAAGATTCTATGACCTTTAGGCGATGTTTCTCCCTGTTTTGAAAATCAGGCAAAACTCAGGCTCGTAACTTTTGATGGGTACACAGTTCAGATAATTATATGAACTGTGGATGGGTAGGACTATACCTGATGAAATTTATATGTTTGAAATCATCATAAAATCCAATTCTTTTGATGTACCAATTGGTATCAAAACATAGTTATATTTATGTTGTTTATTTTGTTATTTATAAAAGTATTACCTGTTTATATAAAAGTATTCGAACTGTAACTCAATAAGGGGGAAAATCACAAGGTCTGGTGGTTTTCTGTTTACACATTTGATGCCTGATCTAGAAGATCTTTCTTGCCAACACAGAACAGGAAGTGTTACCTCCTAAGGATCCCACAATTTTGTTAAAGTGTAGCTTATGCTTTACTGAAGCTATAAGCAATACCTACGGCATTCTAAAAAAAATTTTAAGAGAGAGATATAAGAGAGAAATAAGGGCTAGGACACGTTTTGCGGATAAAAATGGTAGAATGCCAGGTATCGCCCTTTTCAATCAGTGGCGTAATTTCATAAAAATCCTGGGAGGGGACAGCGTTGAAGCGAATTTTTCGAAATCAAGTGAAAATGACAGTGAAAACTAAAAAATAAGCCATTTGATACCATTTAGGTACTATCTATTACTATAAAAGTACTTTATTGTACTATAAAGATAAATATAAACTAAAAAACTGATCTGTTTCTGTTGATGCTTGAATTATGTAGATTTACCTTAATCGCTGTAGATTTACTTTAAGTTTGATAAGACTTTGGAAGAAACTAAATTTCAGCAAGGGGGCAAACTGGAGATGGGGGCAAAACCGAGGTCTCAGAGGGGCAGTTCCTCCCATGCCCCATAGCAAATTATGCCCCTGTTTTCAATAATCCATCTACTGCCGAACGTAAAGCAGGGTGTCCCCAAATGGGATGGGCATAAGTTGCAAGGAAGAATTTAAAGGAAATTCGGAGTTCTTGGGCAGCGGTAAAGAGAAAAGCTTTAAATAGATTGAGATCGAGGACGAGTGTACGCAGCTTGGTTGGTCTCAGGTGACATGGTGATGCAGTGAGTTGTTAGTAGTACTAGTGTTATTATTTATGATAGTTTAGGGAATATCCAGGACCACTCCTCCTTCCTCACCTCAGCCATTGGCTATCCCTGAGTGTAATCTCAAGGAAATGCAATGACGACTTTTCTGTAATTAACAGGTCAAAAAGCTAGTATCTTCAAATATTTTAACAGTTCCAAAACATCCCAATTTCATTAGTCCACTAATTTTACATAGTTCTACTATAGTCTTTGACAGAAGCTGATAAGGCAATAGGAAAATGAAAAAAAAGTACATTTTCAGAATAATTCAAAACATCCCATTTTCATTAAATCTCTCATACAGAACTATTTTAAATTCATTTTATCACACTAGTATCAAACATATTTTATTTCGCTTAATCTGCCATCTCATCCTGTTGGCCTAAATACATTTTGAAAATAAGCGAAATCTCTTCATCAGCTTTTGTACCGGCGGAAGGTTTCACACTAGGATGACCCATCTTCCCAATATATTCATGGCCTAAATCACGGTTACCTTAGTTTGACATTTTCCCACGACCACTGGCATGAAATACTCAAATGATATTACAACTTTTATGGTAATATTACTTAGTGCTGCTATAAAGTCTTTGACAGAAGCCGACAAGTCACTTGGGAAAATTTTCGCCCCTGGATTGCTTGCAAATAAATTTCAGAGGTTAACTAAATGTGTATTGAAAAATTAAGAATCTGTTTTAACAGATGAATATATTACTTTCCATTGAAATAACGTAAAAGCTAGATTAAGTTTTTTTAAACTCAAACTTCTGTCACCTTCAATAAAGATTGGATCGAAAAATGTTTTCTGTTGCATTTCTGAATGCCAATTGACGGGACATCATTGTTTTTTTGCTAAGGAGTTATTATTGCCCTCCCCCCAAATTTTCTTAATAATATAACCCCCTTAAAATTGTTTTGGCTACGTTCCTGAGTTTAAAGATGAAATATTATACAAATATACTTATATTTGGATTCATATTTCTTATTGTAAATATAGATTCCAAAATAGGATGAATAAGCAATATTAAGTCTTGACCTTAAAAAAAAAAAAATACAACTTATTCATCGAGAATAACCTCCTTAGATAATGTTGATCATTTATGTAACCAAGATTTATTAAAAATGGGCAGATGAGGCAGATAGGCAATTCTCTTTTGTTGAGGGAAAGGCTTTATCCATTGGGGGGGGGGGGTTACCGGGTTCGACCCCCCCCCAAACAAAAAATGTTAGTCTGACTCGTAAAAAGAATATATTGAAATTATGTAAAATTTAAAAAAATTAGAATATATGCTCATGTTTACTAGAATCACAGAATTACAAAAAAAGTGAATGTTGTATAACTAAATTTTTAATGCTTGTTTAGATCATTCTTGGGCGATTCCCCCTAGACTCGATTCTAGATATACTACTTTCCATATATAGAAAGGATATATGATATAAACACCTAGATGGCTAGAAGAAACTATATTTTTAAACTGGAAGCGAGCTATGACTCTTTCTTCGATAGTCGTCCCTTTTGATGAAGACGATCAATGACGTAACCACGATTTATACAAATGTGACGGATAAAATAGTTAGGAGTTTAAGAAACGGAGAGACAAACAACAAAAATTCCTCTTTTAATACTTAGTAAGAAGAACGGAGGGTAATAGTCTTTTTAGAAGATTTTTTTTTGCTGATTTGACAGTTGGTATAGAATTTTTCACAGCAATCAAAATCTAACTGAAAATGTATTTCAACACTTGACTCTCGGGTGTTTCAAGGTCACTATACGATCATAAACTCATATTAAGACAATCCGATGGAGACACTTTCACTGACACCGCCAGAGATCAATATATAAGTAGAAAACGTGTTTCAACAGTAGGTTCTCAGGTGTTTCGAGGTCACATTTCCACCATCATAAAAGTCAAATTAAGACAATACGGGCGGGGACAGTTTCAGTAACACCGCCAAAGGAAGCAAGCTATAAAATTGTCATATGTTTTGTCGGTAAATAGGTGCCGACAGTCCGTCAAAGGTCGGGTGCTTCTACTAGACTAATTATACCACGGGTAGCTCCTCTGCCGCCCTAAGATCATTTGTCTTGGTGGATTTTTCTGACCACCTGTCGCCCATTGCTTCTGCCTTCTGTAGTCAGGTTATCCAAAATGTCTTCTAAGACAGCTAGCTCAAACTCTGAAGCAAATTAACTGCATGTTTGGTCTGTTTTGCACACGAAACGTTATTATGTCCGTAACTCTTCCGATTTATCACTGTGGTTTGAATACATTAAACACCTTTCTTCGGTTTTAAATTTTATAATATACAACAAGAGTAAAAGAGGTCCCTCCTTCTGAAGATTAACGCATGGGAAGCCCGACAAAAACCTGAAAATGCAAGCCTAAGAACACTCTGTTTTCAGTTTATTTTTCATAAATATGACCACCTATTCATTATTCTCACCCACCTATCCCCCCCCCCCCAGGATTAAGATTCATAAAATGTGTCTCTTAGAAAGTTATAAGATTATATATACATATATTAGAAAAAGACTTTCAAACATGGGGGAGGCTTTTTTGACCATGTACAGCTCCTTGAAATCTTAAGTGTTGATTATCTATCCTATATTTTTTCAAATTTATCGAATTTTTGTAACATTTTTCCCTCCCAAAAATCACGACAAAAGAAGCAAATTCTACTTAAGTGTCTGTTGCTGCTTCACAAGAGATAAACTTTTGAGAAGCATCTGTGAAATGCGTACCGCTACGAAAGCAAATTTAGGAGGGGGATCTTTTTTTAAGCTATACGCCTAAAAACATGAAACTGTTCAGGTATAGAATTTCGGAAAATAACCAATGAAAGAGTTAGGCGGAAGAAGTAAAAAAAAAAATAATTAAGACATTAGGGGTGAACCCATTCCGAGATACAGTGTGTAACTAAGGAAATTCAGGAAAGAGGGGTTCACTCAGTATGGAAGGATGTCTCTAATGAAAGAACACTATTAATTTGATAATTTTTATGCAATGAAAGAGCATTCATTTATTATGGTTTTCAAATTTCGACGGAGTGACTCTTCTGTTAGCACAGTTGAGTTAAAGCATTTTTTGAAATTGAAATGTTTGTAAGCTTTTTATTCTTATTGTGAAACATTATTTAGAAAGTAGAAGACATTCTTAGACCTATTAGAGCTTAGAGCTATTAGATCACTTTCCTTTGGTCCAAATTCCCTTCAGGTTTTGGATAAGTTAGACGTATTGAGAGGGACAACGCCCTGCCTTTGCTTTACGAACCTTTTTTGTGTTTTCCCCATAATTGGCCTTATTTGTGCCTGCATTAAATATAAATATGTCAATGGATTTTTTTAGAATTTGGGTGGGTTGGTCTAGAATTGGGGGGTATTAGAATATGGGTGGATTGGTCTAAATATCCTTGATTTGTTTACGTTATGTAAAGTAGATGACAAAAAGACGTCAAATTTGTTAGGTTAGGTTATATAATGTAAATGAAGTTCAAAAATTCTTGTTTAGCTTCGGGTCCAGCAAGTTTGTTTTTTTGGATTTGGTCAAAGCAGGGGTTTCAAAAGGAATAAGGTGATTGAGAGGGTTTTCATCAGTATTTTAGCCTCAGGAATCTTGAGATTTCCGAAGTCCTTAGTATGATAAAATTTGAATATTTCTCGAAATGGGAAAACGCCCACAAAAAGCATGTTATCTTTATCAAACAGTTCGTGGTAACGAACTGTAAGCAAGGAGCGACCCGGCTCAATGGTAACCAAAACTCTAGAAAACGGCATTTTGATACCAGTAGACACATCAAAAGAATCAAATTGTAATGCTGATTTCAAATATATAAGTTTCATCAAAATTAATCCTACCCATCAAAAGTTACGCGCATGAGAACATTTGGCTGATTTTCGAAAAAAGGGGAAAAGACCCCCTACAAGTTATAGAACCTAAATGAAAATCATACCATCATATTCAGCGTATCAGAGAACCCTACAGCAGAGGTTTCAAGCTCCTATCTAAAAATTGAGGAATTTTGCATTTTTTGCCAGAAGAAAGATCACGGATACGTGTTTATTTGTTTTTTTTTTGTTTTTTTTTCCAGGGGTGATCGTATCGACCCAGTGGTCCTACAATATCGTAAGAGGCCTCATTGGAACGGTAATTAAAAGTTCTAGGGCTCTTTTAAAGTGAACAAAAAAATGAAGGGCAACTAGGCCCCCTCCCACGCTCATTTATTTCCCAAAGTAACCCGATCAAAATTTTGAGATAGCCATTTTGTTCAGCATGGTCGAAAATATGATAACTATGTCTTTTAGGATGAATTAATCCCCCGAAGTCCCCTGGGGGAGGGCTGAAATTTATTAACTTTACCCAATGTTAACATAGTATTGGTTATTGGGAAGTATACAGACGTTTTCAGGGGGGCATTTTTTCTGGTAGTGGTGGGGGGGCTGTGGGTCGGGGGCTATGTGGGAGGATATTTCCATGAAGGAAGTTTTCATGGGGGAAGGGACAGTGCTATGAAGGGGGCGCCAGATTTCCCAGCATTATTTAAAAAAAAAGCAGAAATTAAATAAAAAACAAGCTAGTTTTTCACCTGAAACAGAAATTATTCCGTATATGAAAGGGGCTGTCCCCTCCTCAACGTCTCGCTCTTTACGCTTAAGTTTGACTTTCTCACAACTCTATTTTTTTTTAAACAATAAATGCGTAAAGAGCGAGGCGTTGAGGAGGGGACAGCCCCTTTCATATACGGAATAATTTATGTTCGTTTTAAGTTTTAACGTCGTTCCTTACTTTCAGTTAAAAAAAACTTGTTTCTTTTTATTTGATATGAAATTAAAGCGTGAAATCCACAATGTCCAAGATCAGAGGTTTCATGCTCCTCTCTGAAAATACGTGAAATTTTGCAGTTTTTCAAATTAAGGTTTAACGTTTCCTTATTCACTAACCAGAATTTTTTTTTTTTTTTTTTTTTTATACAGAATACAAACGCTGCACTACTGAAAACATTGACAAGGATGCGCGTCAATCTCGTTTTTTTCTCCAGGTTCTTCGTATCGATTCAGTAGCCAAAGGAAGTTGAAAAAGAACTCATTCAATTGGGAGCTGAGAGCTCTAGTGCCCTTTTTAAGTAAAAAAAAAAAAAAAATAGATTGTGCCAAAGCAAAGTTGTAATTTCTGACATTTTGCAGCAGGAAACTGCAAACCCGACACGATTCAAACTCCTCATACTCAGTATAGCTTATGACAATTTCAAGTTTTAGTGTTATTTTGTGTTTCTTCAAAAAATATTCTTCTTAAAAATCAACTACTACTACTAACAACTTACTGCAGCACCAACCCACCTGAGGTCAATACAGCCGCGCAAGCTCCTCCTCCATCCCAATCCAATCAAAGCTTCCTCTTTACATCCTTCGAAGAAGTTCCCATTTCTTTTACTTTCCTTACCAATCTTCCAATCAGGAATGTCGTTAGCTGTATTGGCCTCAGGTGGCTTTGTGCTGCATTGGTTTGTTAGTAATGATAGTTGTAAAGAGACTTAAAAATTATTCCTATATGAACTTAAGTTTAAAACGGGGACACTGGGGACAAGGAAATTCAAAATAGACTTGGATCAATCACCGTATGATCATTAAGTGCGATAGCAAATCAAATATTTCGTGGTAAGGAACTGTAAGCAAGGTGCAACAAGGCTCACTAGTAATCAAACCTCTAAAAAACAGAATTTTGATACCAATAGATATATCAAAAGATTTGGCTTATTATGTTGATTTCAAATATATAAGATTCATTAAGTTTAATTGTGCCTATCAAAGGCTACGAGCCTGAGGAAATTTACCTAATTTTCGAAAAAGGGGGGAACACCCATTGAAAGCCAAGAAATCTTAAAGAAAAATCATACAATTAAATTTAGCGTATTTGAGTACCCTACTGTAGAGGTTTCAAGCTCCCATCTTCAAAGATGTGTAATTTTGCAATTTTTGCCAAAAGAAAGATCACGGATGTGTGTTTATTTGTTTTCCCCAGGGGTGATCGTAATGGTAGCTGTTCGGGTAAATTTCCATAAGGATTAAAATGTCTAGAGGTCCTTTTCGTAGAGGGATAGCCAGAATTCCCAGGATTATTTAAAAACGATAAGAAAAATTAGAAAAAAGCAACTGAAAGTATGGAGCAACATTAAAACCTAAAACGGATAGAAATTATTACTTATATGAGGGGGGTTGCCCTCCCTCAATCTTTACGCTAAAGTTTAAATTTGATTCCAAATTCTCTAAGAACGACTCCTGAAACACAAGTGTCGTTTAACTAGAACAATAAGAAGCTGTTTTTAAAGTACTAAACAAATTTAGTACAGATATGAAGAATGCAGCACTGAGAGGGGGAACCCCCTCTCCCCTCATATACATCATAATTTCAATTCGTTTAAGTTTTAATGTTGCTCCTTAATTTCAGTTGAAATAACTTTTTTTCTTTTTAAATTCAATTAAACAAAAAGAAATGACCACACATAGAGGCAGCGGTCAAGCCCTTTCTCAAAACTACATAAAAACAAGAGGGCCAAGGCAAATTTAATGGGAACGAAGAGTGTTTGATTTTCTTATAAAAAAAAAGAAATTAATGCTAAAAAAGTTTCTTAATGTATTTTATGACAAGTAATTGGCTTTTTTCGATGACGACACATGCTCCAATCCCCTTCTTATCCACAATATTAAACGCAAAAACTGATAAATAATGTATAAAAAACATGAATTGCTAATAGTTTGAGTAATTGATTTAGTTTTCAAGGAAATTGTTCGTTAAGTGTTCGTAAGGGATTTGAAGGAAATAAGAGTTTTATGGGAGAAGCGAAGAGCAAGTTTTGTCTAGATTGGGGTGGGGGAGGAGCGTTCAGAGCTGTGTTGACCTCAGGTGCCTTGGTGCTGAAGCAGTGGCGGATCTAGGGGGTGGGGTGAGGGCCACCCTTAGCGTAGTCTAAAGTAGTGTAATTTACTGAATTAAACCAAATTTGCGTGAATTAAACTTGCTCCTAACGCAAGTTTATTGGATAAACCTATTTTGCACCCCCCCCCCCCTAAAAAAAAATTTTTCGGATCGACCTATTTTGCCCCCACCCCTAAAAAAATCTGGATCCTCCCCTGTGCTGAAGGGAGCTATTAGTAGTAACATAATTTTGTTCTACAAAGCAAATACTGTACTAGAAATCAGGGGGCTTTGAAGGGGTGGCAGCCAAACTCTAAATTGTGGTAAACTTTTTGTTCGGTTTCAGTCTGAATGCATTATCCATTGAAATTTACGTTCGTTTTTAGGTTTTATTTCTTCATTTATAGTATTTCCTGCCTGTTTAAAATTGATGATCCAACCTTATTAAGATTCAGCGTTGCCTAAAAGTAAAGATAGAATTAGCTTTTCATATAAATCTGCTAATCTGTGTGTTTACCACCCCCTAGTGCTTTGGTTTATAGTAATACTTCCGCCGAACCGCGGAGCGGCTTCTCTTCCCTAGGGGAAAATGATGCATAAGATATACCATAATGTGAGAATTTCGGCAAAATCATTGGGTATTGCAACCAAAATAAGGTGGAGCCAACTTGATATTAAGCAAACCAATGAGCATTTTACTTGTCAACTCTTCTCTTCGTTTTATGCCTTAGTTTCTCAAGCGACTCAAATTGATTTAACGAAGTGCGTTAAGTGTTTGAAGTCTGTGTTGTTTTAAATGTTTTAAAATGAAATCTATTATGCCAGGATATCACGCTTGTCAATTAATAGCTATTGCAGAGGGAGGTATTAAAAAGTCTGGCTTTGATGCCAACTCTCCTACTGTTTTGAATAATAATTTGGATACCAATTGTAAAGTGGCCTTAGATGACAGGGAACTCTGGGCAAAGTTCCAGGAACTTGTGAATGAAATGATTGTAACCAAAAATGGGAGGTAAGAAAATTTCAGGAAACTTTAAGAAATCAAATACTGTACTACAAGGCCGTATCCAGGGGGGGGGGGTTACCCGGTTTTAACCCCCCCCCCCAAAATTTTTGACCGACTCGAAAATAAGTCGAAAATTAGTAAAATGTAGGTAAAAATCAGTAAAATTAGTCAAAAACTGAGTCAAAAATTAGTAACCCCCCCCCCAAAAAAAAGTCAAAAATTAGTAAAACCCCCCTGAACAAAAATCCTGGATACGGCCCTGCTGTAATACAACACAAGCACGCGTGCGCAAATCAAGGGGGACATAGGAGCTTGACCCCATGGATTTTGTACAGTACCTTTTTGGAGGGTATTTTCATTGAAAAATACTATTTTCATTGGAAAAGGTGAAAAAATGACGGTACTTCATTGTTATATAGAACACACGCGAGAAATTGCATGGTGATCACGGTTATGAGACAATAACGTGTTTTCACTGCCTTTATACCAGACAATTAGCTTCAGCTCAGTGGGAAAATACAATGTAGCTACATTTTAATTAAATATTTAGTTGGTATTCTGGTTAGGTTGGGTTAGAATAGGTTTGTTTAGGTTACGTATTTAATATATGCTATGCTTTACTCCCCCCTCCCCCTAATGTGCAAATTTATAGCCCAAATTTGTTTCTAAACTATTATATTTTTCTCATAGTATATTTCATTATGATAACCTAAATTCAATTCTCCGTGTGTTCTATATAAGAAGGAAGTACCAAAATGAAAAATTTGCCCCCCGACATATTCAAAATACATTTGCCCCTCCTTCTGTCCTCCAAGAGTTTTGTGAATTCATGCTATTGGTAGGAATATGTTTCCAATTGGGAGTCAAGTGAGAAAAAGGTCAAATTATGCAAAGATGCAAGACATATTGGGGGAGGGCTTGTTTCTGAATGTACAAGCGGCTGCCGTGTGTGAATTCAGAGAGTATTTTCATTGAAAAATGCCTTTATTCTATTTCCGTTGAAAAAGGTGAAAAAAAGGCAAAATTGCTGCCCTATATTTTCAAAATACATTTTGCTCCCCCCCTTCTCCTACAGTTTTGTAAATCCATGCTATTGGCAGAAAATAGTTTCCAGTTGGGCATCAAGTGAGGGAAAGGGCAAATCATGCGAAGATATAAGACATATTAGGGGAGGGCTTGGTTCCGAAATATACACGCGGCAGCCGCAATATCCATCTGTAAAAGAAAATAATAAATCTCTGTTTTCTATGCCATATCGATATAATTTTTTTGTAACATGCAAAAAATATCAATGACAAAATTTTTGGGACAGAGGGGAGGGGGTGCTAACTGAGATTCTGCCCTGGGAGAAGAGAATCCAAACCACCAACAGGTGGAGGGCTACCAGGTTTAAGCTTGCCCCTGAAATGTTTCTGTAACTCGTAAATTGGTTTAAAAAGCACAGGTAAAAAGACAATTTCACCTAAGAAACTCTGACTCGCAAATTACTTTTAAAAATAAGGGTAAAACAGTGACTTACCCCCCCCCCCTCCCAACAGATAAAAGTCCAAGATACCGTTCTGAGCATTTTCCATGAATCCTCATGTCATTTTGAACTTTAGTAGCCTAACACTCAGGGGCAAATCTCCAGCATTTTTATTGGGGGGGGGGCAAGAGGGGTCCATATCTGGATAGTCAAAGGGCATGGTATGTATAATCCACATTATTGGGGGGGCAACTCCCCCCCCCCTTGCCACCCCCAAACTACGCCCCTGCTAATACTATCATGTGTGTTAAGTATTAGGCAAACAAACTATTCAGAAAAAAAACCCAGAAAAACATTAAAAATTTTATTTTAATATTAGTTAAAATATAAGAACAAGTCGTATATGACCATAGGCGCAATGTATTTTCTAAGTCAAATTAATTAGTTAATTAAATTAACACCTTAAAATAACTTTTCTTTTCGTCGCTACAATTTTAGCATGAAAATTTGGTCTGGATTTTGATTCCTAAAAGTCAGAAGCTGCATTTTTCCCACTGGTGACAAAAGCTTCCAGTGGATATTTTCCTTAACAATAGCAAGATCAAGCAAGTTGATCGTATAACTGATCTCTGTGCATCCACATTGGACCCTCAGTGCAAAACCTCCACATTGGCATACTCAATAACTTTTTATATTTCACATCGAATTTATCGACTTCTGATTTCCAATGCATCTTCTATTATACATAAGCTGCAGTGTTTCAACCGTCGTTTCATTTCGAATTTTTGGTAAATTTGCAGGTGGCACTATAATTTAGTTAGGATGAAAGTAAAAACATCACTTGATGCCTTTTTTTATGCTCTTTCATAATTCAATAATCGCTTCTGTCGCAAATTGCATCTTGAGCCCTTAAAGGGGCCCCGAAGGTATTTTATATGAATAATGAAAGAGCATAAGAAAGCATCAAATGATGTTTTCACTTTCACCCTAGCTAAATTATATGACCCACAGCAAAGTTATTATAAAATTTACCCAGCCCATCCCCCTAATATTCAAATGTATACCCTGAATTGGAATATACCCTGAATCGGCGACGGCAAAGTTTCGAACCGCAAAATTCAGCGCTATTTTTGTTGATGGCATTTGAAAAGCTTGAAACGTTAGGAAAATGGTTTATATTTGAGTTGCCTAATAAATGAGGTTTGAATTGTTATAAATAATAATTTTTGGAATATGTTACTCTTGAACAACTTATTCATTAACTAGTGATATATTTTTAACCATTTTTCAATAACTTAACTAGTGTTGATAACTTCTTTGTGTGGTTACAAAAATGAAATACCTTTGGGGCCCCTTATAGGGCTCAAGATGCATTTTACGACATAAGCGATTACTGAATTATGAAAGAGCATAAAAAAGGGCATCAAATGATGTTTTCACTTTCATCCCAGCTAGATTATAGTGCCACCTGCAAATTTACCGATTTTTTGTACACGTTGTCTATATGTTGCACCATTTTCGAAAATGCATACTCGAAAAATTAGACAAAACTTAGCTAAGTTTTTATGTCTTGCAAAAAATTTCCCATTTTTCCCCACGGCCCATGTAGGCTACATTGTAAGAAAGGGTAAAATTCTACTTTAGCTACTTTTGGCTATCTTGAAAAGGGGTTAGGTTAGGAAAATAAAACTTTAAGGAATGGGTCTACAGGCTAAAGTATGTCTCGTAGAGAGGTACAGTAACCTCTCTACTAGATGTAATGGCCTAAAAACAGCATGTCGAAAATCAAGCTTCCGTCTAACTCACTTTTAACTTTTGATTTTAACTGATTTTGAAAATAAATAATTTCTTAGACCACACTGCTTTTCCATTAAAAACAAAAAATTTTTAAACAAGAAAAACGGGTTTTAATTTTCTATGAAGCAGTGAAATACAAAACAATTAATTATGCACAAAAGCTCTGAATATTTTGGCCCCACATCCGGGAGCCTTTCTCAACGGAAAAAATAAAATAAAATAAATAAATAAAATAAAAAAAAACTTAACTTACATCACAATAAAACATACTAAGCACATAAAGAGAAAGAAAAAAACAAAAGAAAAAATATAAATAAATAAGAAACAAAACTCACATATTAAATAAACACTTCCATGCACTGAATGTCTATAATGATTCAACTCGCCTCCTCCCAGTAAATAAATGGAATATATTAAATAAACACTTCCATGCACTGAATGTCTATAATGATTCAACTCGCCTCACAGTATATAAATGGAATATATTAAATAAACACTTCCATGCACTGAATGTCTATAATGATTCAACTCGCCTCCTCCCATTATATAAATGGAATATATTAAATAAACACTTCCATGCACTGAATGTATATAATGATTCAACTCGCCTCCTCCCAGTATATAAATGGTAATATATTAAATAAACACTTCCATGCACTGAATGTCTATAATGATTCAACTCGCCTCCTCCCAGTATATAAATGGAAATATATTAAATAAAAACTTCCATGCACTGAATGTCTATAATGATTCAGCTCGCCTCCTCCCAGTATATAAATGGAAATATATTAAATAAAAAATTCCATGCACTGAATGTCTATAATGATTCAACTCGCCTCCTCCCAGTATATGTTTTTTTTTTTTTTTTCCCCATTGCTAAACCCCTAATTTGATGGTAAAAATTATCTCTAAACGTGAAATAGTTAGTATACCTGCTAGTTATTCTGACTAAATTTAATATAGTTTCCAGTTCAATTCCCGAAGATAATTCGTCTATCTCATTTTGTCGTTCCTCAA
Source organism: Artemia sp. Qi Xiang Cuo (assembly GCF_049724085.1). Lineage (NCBI taxonomy): Eukaryota > Metazoa > Arthropoda > Branchiopoda > Anostraca > Artemiidae > Artemia > Artemia sp. Qi Xiang Cuo. Next base: position 11,958,862 of record NC_142795.1, on the reverse strand, counting down.
TTTTTTTGGATAAAATACTAAACAATTTATCAAAAGAAATATACGTATACATGTATTTTATATCAAAACTGAACAATTTAGATTCTTCTGATATTTCTACACTTATAAGTTTATCTTTTAAAAATTTCGAGTTTTTTATATACGAATTTTGGAGATATAATAATTGTATAAGTGTCATTGCTGCCCATTTCTCTATTTTTACCGTTGGTGAATTTGTTGTTGAAACAATAGGTCTTCAGGGGATGCCTGTTTTATGTATTTTTGGCAAACCATATATTCTAGGGCTAACTGATCCCCTTGGAAAGAACTTGTGATACATCTGGGGTGTGATACTTCCATTTGTTTTAAGATCTTCTAAATCTTTTTTTAATCTTTTAACATACAAATCCGTTGGGTCCGAGTTAAGTTTTTTATTTGTTGAAGTATCACTTAGAATTCTTTCTAATTTACTATCATAATCATCTTTTTCTAGGATTACTACTGTCTTGCTTTTATCCGCTTTCGTTATTATTAGAGAATCATCTTTTTTTAAATCTTTTAAAATTTTTATATCTTTGTTCTTAACGTTTTCTTGATAACTACCAAAATCTGTTAAAATATTCACTACCCTTAGTTTTAATTCATCTATATTATTTACATCTTTTTTGAGCTTATGAATCACTTTCACAATTCTTGAAAAAGTTTCCTCTGTTGGTACATTTTAACTATGAGGTCAGAAATTTATACACCTGTCAAGAATGTCCGGGTGTTAATTTGTTCAATAATGTTTGATTAAATAAATCAAACCAGGGCCTGGGAAATAAATAGGCTTATACAGTGATAGTTTTTGTTTTTCTTTTTCCCTTTTTAACTGCAAAAATTTTTGGTTTAGTCTTTCCCTAGATAATCTTAGAACATGTTCAAAAGAATTTTTAAAGATTGATATAATTTGTTGGAAATCATTTGTATTAAGGAAATTACCAAGGCTATGTTTTAAAAAATCTCTATTTCCTTTACAACTTGTGATCTCTGGAAACGTTTATCTTTCAGCATATGGTTTGAGTTTAGTAAATTTACCTTTCTCGTGTGCTTTTCTTCATTATATGCATTTAAATGATAATTAAAACAAAACAATTTCGGAATTATTTTATTTACTTTGCACTTTTCTAAAAACTTTTGTTGTTTAATTATATTGGCATGTTTTTTTGCTAAATTAAAAAATAATAAAATTTAATTGGTCTTTTGCAACCCGTAGGCTAGACGTAAATAATTTGTTAGACCACACTGCTTTTCTAATAAAAACAAAAAACAAAATTTTAAACAAGAAAAACGGGTTTTAATTTTCTATAAAGCAGTGAAATACAAAACAATTAATTATGCACAAAAGCTCCGAATATTTCGGTCCCACATCCGGGAGCCTTTCTCAACTAAAAAAATAAAATAAAATAAATAAATAAAATAAAAAAAAAACTTAACTTAAATCACAATAAAACATACTAAACACATAAAGAGAAAAAAAAAAACAAAACAAAAAATATAAATAAATAGGAAAAAAAACTCATATATTAAATAAACACTTCCATGCACTTAATGTCTATAATGATTCAACTCGCCTCACAGTATATAAATGGAATATATTAAATAAACACTTACATGCACTGAATGTCTATAATGATTCAGCTCGCCTCCTCCCAGTATATAAATGGAAATATATTAAATAAACACTTCCATGCAGTGAATGTCTATAATGATTCAACTCGCCTCACAGTATATAAATGGAATATATTAAATAAACACTTCCATGCACTGAATTTATATAATGATTCAGCTCGCCTCCTCCCAGTATATAAATGGAAATATATTAAATAAACACTTCCATGCACTGAATGTCTATAATGATTCAACTCGCCTCCTCCCATTATATAAATGGAATATTTTAAATAAACACTTCCATGCACTGAATGTATATAATGATTCAACTCGCCTCCTCCCAGTATATAAATGGAATATATTAAATAAACACTTCCATGCACTGAATGTCTATAATGATTCAACTCGCCTCCTCCCAGTATATAAATGGAATATATGAAATAAACACTTCCATGCACTGAATGTCTATAATAATTCAACTCGCCTCCTCCCAGTATATAAATGGAAATATATTAAATAAACACTTCCATGCACTGAATGTCTATAATGATTCAACTCGCATCCTCCCAGTATATACTGGGAGGAGGCGAGTTGAATCATTATAGACATTCAGTGCATGGAAGTGCTTATTTAATATATTTCCATTTATATACTGGAAGGAGGCGAATTGAATCATTATAGACATTCAGTGCATGAACGGGTTTAATTAATATGTAAGTTTTGTTTCTTATTAATTAATATTTTTTCTTTTGTTTTTTTCTTTCTCTTTATGTGTTTAGTATGTTTTATTGTGATGTAAGTTAAGTTTTTTTGTTTTTTTTTATTTTTTTTATTTTATTTTTTCCGTTGAGAAAGGCTCCCGGATGTGGGGCCGAAATATTCGGATCTTTTGTGCATAATTAATTGTTTTGTATTTCACTGCTTTATAGAAAATTAAAACCCGTTTTTCTTGTTTAAAAATTTTTTTGTTTTTGAAAATAAGTGTCCGAAAAAGAGGTTTTTCAAAGAAAAGTCAAGAGTCATATTAAACCCATGTCGAATATAAATAAAGTCCTATAATAACTCAAACTTAAAGCGACCAGAAATTAATATCAAAGAATAAACGAAACATAAGTCAGACAGAAATTAAAATGAATAATCAAATCAAACATAAAGATAACACATACTAATACAGACGATTAAATAAATCATAAAATGGGTAGGAATTAAAATATATGCTTAAGTTAAACTTAAAACGAACAGAAAGTACGACGAAAAGGACTTTGGCAACTACCCCCTCCCCATAAATGTAATCCTTCTAGTGTCTATTGCTTCCTTTGAGTTTTATTAAAAACTACATGTAGTTTGTACAGTGCTTTAATTTTCAAAATATTGAACAAATAAAAAAAAACATAACTAAAAAAATACAAAAAATAATAACTAAGATGATTGGAAAGATGATGATGATTGGGAAGAAGATGATTAAAAATTATTGTCGGTCAAAGTCGGCTAGTTGGTCAAAGTTGCCAAAACAACAAGACAGAAACATTTACCAAGTGTCCTGTTGCCATTTAGTTACGTAGTGCTGAACTGTCAGTTGGTTGAAGCTGTCAAGACCAGGGTTGCCACCTGTAGCACGTGCTATTGTAGCACTATTTCATTATGTGTAGCACTGTAGCACGTGCTCAGGGTTGCTAATATAGCATAAAAATGCTATATTAGTGCTATTTTAGCACTACTACAGTCGAATTTTTGACTATAGCACCGAAAATCGCTGTGTAGCACGATTATTTTGGCAATTGTGGCACTTTAGGAACTGACCGTTGTGGCAACCCTAATCAGGACACTGTGAATTGTGCTTTCCGTTAATGTTGGCAAAACAGTGTTCAGACACCGTAAAAGTTGTTCATAACCAGGATAATATTAACAGATCGGCCGATAGGTGGGTTGTCTATAATTGAAACAAGTAAAAACCCTCACTAGGATACAAATCCACAACATTTTTTGTATTTTAAATAAAATTTAAGTAACCCTGCAGGGGCCAATTGCAACGCCTTGTATTAAGGTAATTGTGCCGTAAAGACGGCCCTAATACGGCGATTACTAAAGAGCTCAAGAATAATAGTTTGAAATAATAGTTGATAATAGTATAGATATAGTTGATAATGGTATAGAAAGTAGGATAATAGTTGATAATAGTTTAAGCTGTGAATTTAAACTAGTGATGTTTTGTAACATGTTCACAAATTATCAGTGCTAAATTTTACAGGAGGATGTTTCCCGTGGTTAAAGTGAATATTTCAAATTTAGACCCTGAAGCTATGTATTCAGTACTACTTGAGTTTGTTCAAATTGATCATGAAGGAAGGTAACGTCTCCATTTTTTTTTTGGCTTTTTATTTTGTAGTAAGTTATTACCTTGCACAATTCAATTTTGTTTCATTATTACTCAACCGTTACATGGCAACGATTCTTCATTTTACGTTAAATGGGGAACTTTACTTGAGCAGGCGTCGTAAAAACAAAAGATATAAGGTGCATTAAGTAGAGCGAAAATGGAATGTAATATTCTATGAGGCAGACCTGGACATCTTTGAGTGTGCACAAACTTTACGAGTAGGAAATGCCTACAATGGATTCTATCAAAGAGAAGAAAAGATATTAGCTTCCTATGGTTCCCTGGTAAAAAGAGGGCTTTAATCTCATTAGTTTACATTTATGACATGTTTTTGTAAGCCTGTCACATTATTCCACAAGCTATGTCAGAGGGTTTATTTTGACCAATCTTCCCCCACCCCGGAACATTCCCCTTGCAGCCAGTTCTCACTCAGAAAATTCATTTTCGTAAAATCACGTAGCGTGGAAAATTCCCCCTCCCCGCAGACAATTACCCATCGGAAAATACCCCCGTAAGTAAGATAGAGCAGCTAAAGGGAAAGCCTAGATTGCTTATATAGTGTAGAATGTCCTATAGTGTTTATTTTTAATATTTTTTGTTTTTTAATTCTTTTTTCGTTTTTTTAGGGTTTGAGTTATTATAACAGGGTAAGATAAAGGTGAATGAAATTAATTTTCTTGCTTATTTTAAAAAGCGATTTCTTTCCATTTTAAATTTGCTTGTTCCTGGCTTGGAGTTTGACTCCATGTTATCTTAATACCTTATTGACTAATAAGATTATTAACTACAAGATAATTAATATTTTCATTAACTAAAACAAGGGGAAAAGAGAAACAAACGAAAAAAAACGTCCCTGAAAGGTAGTTCAGACGGGAAACGCTTATAATACAAACCTATTAGTGAACACTTACTCCACCTGAAAGATGAATTGGCATCATGTACTGTGGGTGGTGGTGCCAGACCAAGTCCACGGTAAGTAACTACTCGGACGTTTTGGTCCCATTCTGTAAATCTGTTCTTTCTATCAAGGGACACACGTTCCGTAGTTGCCACTAATTTCATATTTCCAAATTATTTTCTCTAGCCTTTGTCTTACCCTCTTATGATAATACAGCCCCCAAGCCCCAAAAACCACGAAACAAAAGTAAATAACACTAAAATGTAAAAATAAATACTACATTCTACCCACATATTCTACCTGTATTTTGTAATATTGGAAGAATATTCCAAAACCCCTTTTTTTTGTTCTTTTTATATTTCTTACTTTCCTGACGTGTAAAATTGAGCAGTCAAAGAGAAAGTAAGAAATAAAAAATTAAGAAAATAAAGAATTTTGGAATATTCTACTTATATTCCAAAATATAGATGGAATATATCAAGGCCGTATCCAGGGGGGATAGGGTGTTTCAACCCCCCTCCCCCGAAATGTTGCCTGACTCGTAAAAACGCAACAAAAATTGATATAAACAAATTTTGTATGCGTTTTTGAGTTTTTTTTTGTGTAGCCCCACCCCCCCCCCCCCCCGAAAATCTTTATTTGAGTATAACCCCCTCCGAAAAAAAAATCTGGGTACGGCCTTGGAATATATGATGTAGAATGTTCTGGGGGGCTTTTTCGGGATAAATCTGCCTAGAATCGTCGGAGGAAGGCCAGTTAACCCGCTGTTTAAAAATCTGATTGATTCTCCTATGTTCCTGTGTAAAATTTGAAGTCAGTAAAAAGAACCAAAAGCTTTACATATATTCCCTTTGTTTCTCTTTGGCTCAATATAAAAAATTTTCATTCTGTTTTGACCTAGCAAAATTGTTCGAATGACATTTTGATCTAGCATAATTGCTTAAGTAACATTATTGACCTACTATTAATATTGAAGTGATGTTTTTCATATTAGATGTGCCTTTTAAATACGCTAAAGTAACTGTGAGCGTCGTTTCTATCCCTGACATGTTCATAGAGGCTAGGCTGTATATTTTTGTACCAATATCAATATGGGATCAAATTGATGTTATACTTTAGTCCCAGTTCTAACCGCATAGATATGTACTCGAAAACAGATTTGAAACCATTTTACAGTAGCGGGGATGTTGGAAAAGCCCTTGTTACAATTTTAAAGTATAGTACGCTGGGATGAGGGTTTCCAATCTCTCACTGAAATCTTATAATCCATAGACGTTTGTACGTGGGAAAAGACGGGGCTTCCAGAATTTCTTGGCGCTTATTTTCAAGGCATAATTTTTGTTTATAATTTGGCCCACCTGAACACAGCCATCGTACGCATCTGTCATATTAAGCCTCATTTAAAATTTAAACATCCCGTCATCTGAACGCTAATGAATAAGGCTTTCTCAGAAAATAGATTCGGTATAAGTTCATGTCTTGAAATGAACAGAAGAGGTTAAACAAAGTACATCCTTTTACGCTATGCCGTTTTTTAACGAAATTATACCACAAGAGGTTATTTGGTGTCAAAGCAAGTCAAGTTGCTCTACAACACTCAGAGGGCGCTATGAGTTTTCCATTTTACTGAGAGCAATGGCGAAATTCCCTGTCACAGATTTTTTAATTTGAATGCAGGTTATGGATGGGATGCTCGTATAAACTTCGGAGAGGACTCATTTGGTTGGTATTTCAAAGTTCTTGTTCACTTTTTAAGAGTCAAGAGATTGGAGGGCAACTAGCCCCCCCCCCCCCCTTCACGCTCTAAATGCATCAGGTAAAAATTTTGAGATAGACATTTTGTTAAAAACAGTTGAAAGTTCTTATAACAAAAACTCCGGTGTCAAACAGTCCCCCCCCCAAGGCCCGGAGATAGGCATTGTAAGTTATGCCCTGGGGGCATATATGGTTGTTATGTAAGGGATACTCGTATAAAATTCATAGAGGCTCATTTGATTGGAAACTGAAATTTATAATTCACTTTTTAAGAGTCAAAAGTGATCGGAGGGCAGCTAGCCTCCCCCCCATACTCCATTTATTTTTGTAGACGCACTTCATATAGAAGGGGTCGTAGTATAAACTTCAAAGGGGGCTAATTCTATTGGAAATCGAGAGTTCTAGTGCACTTTATTAGAGTCAAAAGTTATTGGAGGGCAACTAGCCCCCCGAGCCCTTTTCCTCAAATACTTCTGATAAAAATTTGAGGTAAACATTTTGTCAAAAATAGTTCAAAGATCATGTAACAAAAACTCCTTTATGTATAGCCATTTGGTTAGAAATAGTTCAAAGATCAGATAGGATTTTTTTTTTTAAATAGTTCAAAGATCATGTAACAAAAACTCCTTTATGTATGGCCATTTTGTTAGAAATAGTTCAAAGGTCAGATAGGATTTTTTTTTTAAATAGTTCAAAGATCATATAATGAAAACTCCGAGGTCGACACAACCCCCCAGGGCCCGGACGCAGGCGTTGTAAGTAATGCTCTGGGGGCATATATAGTTCTTATGGAAGGGATGCTTGTACAAACCTCGGAGAGGGCTCATATGGTGGGAAATTGAAAATTCTCGTTCACTTTTTAAGACTCAAAAGAGATCGGAGGTCAACTAGCCCCCCTCTCCACGCCCTACTGTCCTCAAACCCATCCTATAAGAACCTTGAGAGAGCCATTTTTTTTTTTTAAATAGTTCAAAGATCATAAAACGAAATCTCTGGGGTCGACGCAATCCTTCAGGGCCCGGGGTAGGTGTTTTAAGTTTTTCCTGGGGAAATATATAGGTGTTATGGAAGGGATGCTCGTATAAATTTCAGAGAGGGCTCATTTGATTGGAAATTGAAAGTTCTAATTCAGTTTTTGAGAGTCGAAAGAGATCAGAGGAGAACTATCCTCCATGCTACTTTTCCCCCAAATGCATCCGATAAAAATTTTGAGACAGCCAATTTGTTAAAAATAGTTCAAAGGTCAGATAAAAAAAACTCCAGTGTCGACAAAACCACCCAGGGCCCGGGGTCGGGCGTTACAAGTTATGCCCTGGGGGCATATATGGTTCTTATGGAAGGGATGCTCCTAAAAAGTTCAGAGAAGGCTGTTTTGAATGGAAATTGGATGTTCTAGTTCAATTTTTAAAAGTTAAAAGATATTGGAGGGCCTCTAGCCTTCCTACACCCTTTCCCCCCAAACACCCATTGTAAGCTATGTCCTGGGACCGTATATGGTTCTTATGAAAGGGATGCTCATATAAACTTCAGAGAGGGCTCATTTAAATGGAAATTTAAACTTCTTGTTCGTTTTCTCAGGGTAAAAAAGATCCGAGGGCAACTAGCCCCTCCCACCCTCCACGCCTTTGGGTTTAATGGATGGATAAACCCATCCGATAAAAATATGAGGCGACCATTTTGTTAAAAAAAGGGATGCTCGTATGAACTTCAGAGAGGGCTCATTTGATTGAAAATAGAAAGTTCTAGTTCACTTTTAAAGAGTCAAAAGAGATCGAAGGGAAATTAACCCCCAACCCCTACCCCACGCCCTCTTTTCCCCAAACCCATCCGATAAAAATTTTGAGATGGCCATTTTGCTAAAAATAGTTCAAACATCAGATAATAAAAAAACTCCGAGGTTGATACAAACCCATTTTTTCACTTTGGTATTGTTACTTTGATACCGGTTTTGATACTTTGATGAACATTTGATTTCTTCGAAAAAACGTTTGATTTTGAAATAAAGAATTTTTAAAAACTTGAAACTTTTTGCAATAAAAACTAACAAAAATTAATTAAAAAAAAAAACTATCCGAAAAATAAGTTTTTCAAAGAAATTTAAAGACCATTTTAAACATAAGCTCAGCAGATACAAATAACTGTTAAAATTCGAACTCAAAACGACCAGAAATTACTATTGAAGAATAAATGAAGCCCAAAACAAACAGAAATTAAATAAACAATCATAACAAAAAATATAAAACAAGTAATAATATAAATGAATAAATAGAAAGTAAAATGTATAATGATAACTGAAACAACAGTGCGATCTACTTTACATAGAACAATTTTTGCATGTGGTCTTTTTCAATAATACTGTGATAAAGGTAATTGGAATGTAATGGCATATATCTCTACATCATAATCTTTGGTCTTGGTTTATGATGAAATTTTCTTTTTTGGGGTGTCCAAAAGTTTTAGATGTTTTATTGTGGCAAATAAAGAACAGCAACGTCATTTGGGATTGGTCAGTTGGGCTACAAGATCCCTCCCCTACCTCTTCCTCTGATCCCTAAATTTAGAAAATCAAACAGTTCGTGGTAACGAACTGTAAGTAAGGAGCGACCTAACTCAATGGTAATCGAACCTCTAAGAAAAAAAATTGTGATACCAATAGATCCATCAAAAGAATCAGATTTTGGTTTTAACTTCAAATAAAGAGGTGTCATGAATTTTAGCCTTACCTATCAACATTTAAGCGCCTGAGAAAATTTGGATGAGTTTCGAAAAAAGGGGAAAAGACCCCCTAAAATTAGTAGAATCTTGAGGAAAATCACACCATCGGATTCAGCGTATCAGAGAACCCTATTACAGTGGTTTCAAGCTCCGGTCTGCAAAAATGTTAAATTTTGCATTTTTTGCCAGCAGATAGATCACGGATGAGTGTTTGTTTTTTTTGTTTTTTTTCTTGTTTTTTTTTTCTTTTTCCCAGGGGTGATCGTATCGACCCAGTGGTCCTAGAATATCGTGGGAGGGCTCATTGGAACGGAAATTAAAAGTTCTAGGCCCTTTTTAAGTAACAAAAAAATGGAGGGCAACTATGCCCCCTCCCACGCTCTTTTTTTCCCAAAGTCACCCGATCAAAATTTGAGATAGCCATTTTGTTCAGCATGGTCGAAAATATTATAACTATGTCTTTTAGGATGACTTAATCCCTCGAATCCCCCAGGGGGAGGGCTGAAAGTTTGAACTATACCCAATGTTAACATATAGTATTGATTATTGGGAAGTATACAGACGTTTTCAGGGGGGATTTCTTCTGGTAGTTGGGGGGTTGGTGGGTGGGTCGGAGTTATATGGGAGGATCTTTGCATGAAGGAAGTTTTCATGGGGGAAGGGACATGGCTATGAAGGGGGCGCCGGATTTCCCATCATTATTTAAAACAAAAATCAGAAATTAAATATAAAAAAACAAGTTTTTCAACTGAAAGTAAGGAGCAACATCAAAACTTAAAACGAACAAAAAATATTAGCCATATGATTGGGTTCAACTTCTAGTCAATGCCTCGCTCTTTAAGCCACAGATTTTTTAGTACTTTCATAATAGCTATTTATTCTAATTAACGACCTTTGTGATTAAGAGGTCATTTTTAAAGAATTTGATCAAAATTCGAACTTTAGTTTAAAGAGCAAGGTATTGACTACGGTTCCGTAAGTTAATTTGTAAATTACGTCAGAACCAAATTTAGAGACAACCATTTAGCAAAAGAAAAGTAAAATTTTTATGCAAATTTTGTTTACTTATTCAATGACGGTGAGCCAAAATAAAAGCTGCATTAACTAAAAAACGATCAGAAATTAAATAAAAAAAACAATTTTAAACTGAAAGTAAGGAGCGACATTAAAACTTAAAACGAACAAAAATTATTCCGTATATGAAAGGGGCTGTCCCCTCCTCAACGCCTCGGTCTTTACGCAAAAGTTTGACTCAATAAAAAACTTTAGCGTAAAGAGCGAGGCGCTCAGGAGGGGACAGCCCCTTTCATATACGGAAAAATTTCTGTTCGTTTTAAGTTTTAATGTCGTTCCTTACTTTCAGTTTAAAAAACTTGTTTTTTTTATTTTTTATAAAAAGGAACACACTGCCGTTTCTGCCAGAAATTATAAAGTTGCCAATTTTAGATGTCGTTACATTGAAGGTCGTTGGATGGCAAGTGGCAAAGCAGAAAGATCGCCAGCAGCAACAGTCTATGTTCACCATGAGTCACCGAACTTCGGGAATCATTGGATGAAAGATCCAGTGACTTTTGCTAAGCTGAAATTATCTAACAAAAAAGCTGATTCATCTATGGTAAGCTTCCCTATATTTCCGACTCAATTATTACTCAGTTGTGAACTGGTGGTTCTTGTGACCTCCAATTTATTAATTTTAGCGCGGCTGATTCTTAAGTTAAAGCCTGATTAACAAAAGGATTGAAAAAGAACTTTACTGATGGTAATTTAATGTAAATGAAAGCAAGTATATATATATATATATATATATATATATATATATATATATATATATATATATATATATATATATATATATATATATATATATATATATATATATATATATATATATATATATATATATATATATATATATATATATATATTAATGAAAGTTTAGTGTTATTGAAAGCAAATACTCCTTGTCTGTCTCACCCAAACGAAGTCCAGGTTTCCTCTCCCAAGAACTCTAAACTTTTAGGGCCATGAATTTCTGTTCAATTTTTAATACAAAAAAGAAATAAAAAAATCAGTCAAGGAGGGGGAGGTTTGACTGTTTTTTTTATTTTCTCACTGAAAATACAAAAAAAAATATGTTTCTGAAGTGTTGTCTCACCTACAGGTGACAAACAGGCAAATACTCCTTGTCTGTCTCATCCAAACGAAGTCCAGGTTTTATCTCCCAAGAACTCAAAACTTTTGGGTTATTTCAGATTATGTCCTGCTAGATTAATCTGTGGCATTCCTGTCTTTACTTTAAAAAAAAAATCAAACATAAAAAAAAATACTTAGGAAGTTTCGTTTTCATTTTCATTGAAAATTTGTTCATTCCGTAAATTTATAGCTACAAGAATTTTTACTTAAAAATTGATTACAAAAAATTTAAAGTCCTTTAGAAACGAACAAATTCCTGCAGTCCTTTTTCCATTTTTGCTTTACTCTTTGGTTATTCTGTAAATAGGGATGAATTTCTAAATTAAAGTAAGGTTGTTGCACAGTTGTATGCAACAGTTTGGAATAGGGACTAGGGAAAATCTGAAATGAAATTCTTTGGCTTTTGGTTTGGGGAACCCAGTAAACAGGGTAATTATTGTTAATAATTGTGCTAATTAATTGCAAAACCAAATTAATTTTAATAACATATTAATTAATAATTATTTAATACGATGAGTCTTAAGTTTATGGTTATTTTGCTGGTTACTCGAACCCCTGACAAAAGTTTGTTAAACCTAATAAAATTGGTAAATTAACAATAACTCTATGGTATAACTAGCATAAATTTTAAGTAAAAATTGGTAAATTTAAAACAAGTCATTTTCTAAATTCAATAAGGTTTTGTAAAATCAGTATATTTATAACAAACTGACCTGTAAATTAAGTACAAAATTTTAAGTACAATCCAGTAAATTGGCCATCACCATACTATTGTGTTTTTGTAAAACTATTGTTAGAAATTGATTAATTTCGCAAATTTGACAGTGGCTAGAGGCAATACTACTACGGCAACAACTAGTTACTTCAGAAATGTATATTATTTGTAATAACGCCCTTTGTGCATAATTTGTAAATAAAATGAAAAAAACTAGCATTCACTTGATTGTAGTGATATATATTATCCTTTTTAACTGTTTCTACTATTTTAGATTATGTTAAATTCGTTACACAAGTACGAAGCAAGAATTCACATAATTCGAGTTGGATCAGAAGAGCGGAGTATACGAACATTTTCCTTTCCCGAAACACAGTTTATTGCAGTGACTGCCTACCAGAACCCTGAGGTAAAATTTGTACCTCCTTTGTGAGAAACAAGCCCGCTATGGATATGAATTTACTAGACTCTTTACAATTTTCGTTTCTTGAAAACAGACAAGTACAAGGGAGGCAGCCAGACAAACATCTGTAAATTTTTAATAAAATCTACTTATTTCATGTTTATTTTGGTTATATAATTTGCCTATTTACCATTGTTTGAGCCCCCAACCCCCTCCCGAAAAATTTAATGCGTAATTACTTACTTCGAAAGGCATATTTTTCACCTATCTAAGGAAAATAGTCTATGAAATTTAAACAGAATTTTCGATTTGCGTCTTCAGAGGCTAATGTGTAAATTCATTTCATTAGATGTTGACCTGACTTATGTCTAAGCTGTGATTTCTTTTGTTTCACAAAAATGGTGTTACAGGTTTAAATTTCCATTCGGAAGCGCCAGTCTGGCATTCTAAAACCACTGGTTCGATATGACCACCCTAAGTAAAAAAAAGGCAAATTAAAACAAATGAACGCACGTCCCTCACCACCTTTCTTTCAGTTGACGAAGTCAGATTTTATTGTAAAAAGTGAGATATCAACGAGAGGACAGCCCTCTCATATATGGAATAATTTCTGTTTGTTTTAAGTTTTAATTTTGCTCCTTACTTTCAGGTGAAAAACTTGTCACTTTTATTTAATCTCTGATCATTTTTCAAATAATATCGGGAAATCCACCTCTCCCGTCCAAAAACACTTCCCCCACGCGGAAAAATCCTCTATTTAAAGTCATTCCGGCATAAAAATTTTCCCAGAAAATCCCCCCAGACCATTCTATCCTTACTGAAAATTTCGTGCTGACAATTCCGCCTGGAAGGTTTCCCTTAGCTTACTTTCATTTGAAAAGACTTGCTTTTTGTTTAAGCTCTGATCGTGTTTCATATCATGCTGGAAATCTCCCCCTTCGCGGAAAATCTTCGCCAGAAATGCGCTCCCAATGGAAACTTTTACCGTGGAAAATACCCAACAGAGAAATTCTCCTGTGGTAAAAGCCACATAGAGGATTTCTTCCGCAGATCACCCCACCCAAGAAAAAGCCTCCAAGGGAGTTCAAGCCCTGCTGAAAATTTTCCAGGTGCCGCCCCACCCCTCAATAATCTCCACGCGTAAAATTGAGTCGCCAAAAAGAAGGTAAGGTAAATAAAAATAATTTTCGTTAGGAATTCTAGTAAATTTCCTCCGTATGAAATTTCTCCAAGAGAGTTCACCCCTTGGAAATTCTTTCCCGCGGAAAATTCTTCCCCTCCCCCCGCAGAATCCCCCCGAAAAATGTCTGCATACATCCCAATAACAAACACTATAAGTAAACAATGTACGGGTAAATCACAACTTAGACCCCTTTACTTGGGGGCTATGGGAGGCTATGTCACACCCAGCGGTATAAATATTGAACCTTTCAACTCTTCTGAACAGGTTGGCTATCTCAAAATTGTCATCAGTTGACATTGGGGCAAAATGGGCGTGGGAGAGAGGCTGTATAAGCTTTGGAGGAAGCTCATTTGATTGGAAACTGAAAGTTTTAGTTCCCTTTTAAGAGTCAAAAGTAATCGGAGGGTAAACAGTACCCTCCCCCTCTCACATCCTTCTTTTCCCAAATACATCCAATCATAATTTTGGGATAGCCATTTTGTTCAAAATACTCCGGAGGCTAAATAACTATAGTTCCAGGTTTGATAGTTCCCCCAGCCGGCAGGGCAAGGGCTAGAAGTTATGCTAGTTGTCCATTGTTTACACATAAGGTTCTTATGGAAAGGGTGACTGTGTAATATTTGTAGGGCGCTTGTTCGATTGGAAATCGAAAGTTCAACTGCACTTTTAAGAGTTAAGTGATCGGGGGGTGTCTAGCCCCCCTCGCACCCTTCTTTCTCCAAATGCATCCGATCAAAATTTGAAATACTCATTGTGTTAAAAAAAAAAATCGGAAGTCAAATTACTATAACTCAAGGGTTGACAAATCCCCCCATCCCCTGGGGCAAGGGCTGTAACTTCTGTAAGTTGCCAATTGTTAGCATATTGGAGCTTTTCTGTGGAGAGTTGGTTGCATAAACTTTGGAGAGGGTTCATTCTTTTGAAAACTGAAATTTCTAGTTCCTTTTTCAAGTGCCCTTTTTAAGGGTCAAACCTAATTAAAGGGCAACCACCTTCAATCGCGCCCTCCATTCATTTTGATCACTTAAAAAGGACTCTAAAACTTTTAATCTCTGTTAGAATGACGGAGATCTCTTTCTATCTTTTAAGGTGATTGGTTCGATATGATCATCCCTGGGGAACACAAGGAATCAAAAAGAAAACAGAAAAAAATAATAAACACGCATCTGTGATCTTTCTTCTGGCAAAAATTACAAACTCCACATTTTTGCAGATGGGGGCTTGAAACCTCTGCAGTAGGGTTTTCTGGTACGCTGAATCTGATGGTGTGATTTTCATTGAAATTTCCTGAAAGTCCTTTTATGTACCTATTGTTATCAAAATTTCATTTTAGATTTTGGGTTATTACTGTGCCGAGTCACTTCTTACTTGTAGATCGTTACCACGAACTCTTTGGCATGGGAATCGTGACATTGGTTCCTGGCTATTGATCTAGATCAGGACTGGTGGTTAAAGATATTTCCGAAAGATGAATCTCCGGAGATGAATCTGTAATAAGGATAGCGGGGGACACCCAGTTCTGTATTTGGGCTTTGGTTCGGAATATACTTATGTCGGACTTCTATACCAAAGAAAAGGAACGAAACATCTCATTCAAGGTCAGGCTACTTTTCGAATTGATTGGAATTGACTGAGAGCCCTAGGTTAATTAAATAATGGAGTGGAACTTAAGGCCTGATCAAAGGAATGTGTCGAAAGGTTATTCCTTTCTACTTTGGGAAGTAGATGTTGGTCTCGATGTTTACTCTGTCCCTATTCACTTAGTAAGGATAGCGAAAGATTTTACACTGTATATTACTGCTTATTTACTCATCACTGGATAATACATAGCCTACGGGTAAAACAGTTAGACTTTTTAAAAGAATTTCATATCAAACTCACTTGATCTTTATATAGTGAATACTCACTTGATCTTATAACTCGGAAGAGTGTTCAAAGTTGGTTGCAAGTACATTTTAGTGAGCTTGGTGTAGCTAAAAGGTTTTAATCAGGGCCTGGTTCTTCGGTATTAGAAGAATGAATTCTTGCTATGTTCTACATGATGATCCGCATCAACGACAGTTTTAATTAACTGGTAATTTTTCTGTTAACATTTATTAATTTAGGACCGTTTCCTAAACAGTCCCTGATTGATTGAGGGGTCAAAGGTTCAACTTGTCAACATCAAGTTTGCGTGTGGGAGATGTTGAGATGACAACTCCCCGTGGGACCGTCTTCTCATCTTCCAATCATACAGATTTAAAATCCTTGCATGACAGATTGTAGCTAAACGTTATATAGTTATTATGTGTCAACTATGTACTTCAAATGTTTTTATTTTGGACGTTTACATATTAATATCAGCCTAAGTTTTTTGGGTCATCAGGCTCAGAATTCATAAAGTAGTTTTGGTGGAGAGGAATTGTAAGTGTACTCTTTAAGTAATCTTTGTGTGATAAAAAGTCTAAATGGAGCTGGGAATCGAGGGAGCGGTATCCAACCATAAATTTAGGACTACCCTAGGAAATTTTAGAAATAAATAAAATTTAAATCTTTGAAACGTGTCTTTACAAATGAAAACAAAAAATGGTGCTTAAAACTCGAAAGAACAGGAATTATCAGGATGCATACCCTGTCCATACCGTCGCCTCTTCAATTTTCCAACCATCCTTACGCCAAATTTTGCTTTTAGGTCCTCTACACCAAAGTTTGATTTAAAAAGTCTAAATGGAGCTGGGAATCGAGGGAGCGGTATCCAACCATAAATTTAGGACTACCCTAGGAAATTTTAGAAATAAATAAAATTTAAATCTTTGAAACGTGTCTTTACAAATGAAAACAAAAAATGGTGCTTAAAACTCGAAAGAACAGGAATTATCAGGATGCATACCCTGTCCATACCGTCGCCTCTTCAATTTTCCAACCATCCTTACGCCAAATTTTGCTTTTAGGTCCTCTACACCAAAGTTTGATTTTTTTAAGCTAAATACTTTGAAGAATGAAAAATCTAGCAAAAGAGCATTATGATAAAAGTTTGACTTCCTGTATTACAATACTTTAAGAATGAATCAAGTTATAACTTTCAGCCCAAACGTTGGAAAACTATCGAAAAATAAAACACTTACAATTACCATTTGGCTATTTTTAGTACTCTAAAATACTTTTTGGAAAGTATTAATTTGAATTTAGCAAAAAAAAGTGGGAGAGAGGTTGGGGGAAGCACGCCCCCTGATATATAGAATAATTTCAGTTCGTTAAAATCTTCATTTTCATTTGCAAAAAAAACTTGTTCATTATTTAAGGGATGATCAAAGCACTAGACTTCGTTATTTACCTTATTTTGATGCAATGAAAATATAAAATCCATGCTTAGAGGGATTATTAAGTGATGGATTTAAAGAATCCTTCTAAACATGGATTTTATATTTTATATTCCAAAATTTATGATTTCTCAAACTCTAGGTGACTTCTTTGAAAATAAAGCACAATCCCTTTGCCAAAGCCTTCCTCGATTCTAAAGACAGGACTTCTGGGAACGACCTTAGTGAAAACCATAACCAGTGTGGTTTACAGCAATGTAAGTATACGATTTTATTTTCATTTCCAAGTAATTTTTAGTGAGCTTCTAGTTTTTTGACTTTAGTGTTCTAGGAAGCAACAAATTCCTGAAGAATATTAGTTATGTTGTTATACTGATTTATTTGTATATTCATTTTACTAAATAAATTAAAAAATCTAGAATATAGGAAATCCTCATAGAAGATTCTATCTTTATTAACGAATTCTCTTTATTGCTTAAATTTTATTTTCAAAAATTATGTAAATGCTGTTGTCGAGAAGCTTCTAATTTTTATTTAGTAGAATGAATTTGGTTTTCATTTTGTAGAAGAACACAAAATTATGTAGATGCTGTTGTCGAGAGGCTCCAAATTTTTATTTAGTAAAATGGATTTTGTATTCATTTTGTAGACGAATACAAAATCATGTAGATGCTATTGTCGAGAAGCTTCTAATTTTTTATTTAGTAAAATGAATTTAGTATTCATATTGTAGATGAACCCAAAATTGTGTAGATGCTATTGTCGAGAAGCTTCTAATTTTTATTTAGTAAAATGAATTTTGTATTCATTTTGTATTATGCTGATGCTGAATTATGTAGATGCTGTTGTCGAGAATCTCCTAATTTTTATTTAATCGAATGAATTTTGTATTCATTTTGTAGATGAATACAAAACTATATAGATGCTGTTGTCGAGAAGCTTCTAATTTCTATTTTTGTAAAAACTATGCCCATGGAAAAAGTTAGATCAATTCATAGGTATTATTTTTTCTTCATTTTTTGCTTTGCATTTTATTGTCAAATAAGGATGGGCAGTAGGCCAATTTCTCTCTTGTGAAAAATTAAACCATTCCCTACATTTTTCGAAGAAATCCACTTCAAAACAATGATAAGCCTGAAATGGATTTTTGGTAAATATACCCACTCCCCCTCAAGTTCTAACCATTACACCATGAAACGTTTGTATGGCAAAGAATTTTAACTGGAGATGATATACATATTTGATAGAATTTATCCATGAGGCCCGGGCACTTCATTTTAGATTTAGTAAGAATTATTAAAGAGCAAACTATACCCCAATGTAATCCGAGTTGCGGCGGTAGCTAGCAACCTAGTAAGAGACGATCACGTCCCATTCTGAGATTTACAATAACCCATATATTCTAAAAGTAGTATCCTATCGAAAAACAGTACACTATTAGAACCGCCTTGTCCGAAACTTCTGTATAGGAAAATTTACAGTCTCTTGGCTTGAACAACAAAGAAAATATGTTGGCTTGAAAAATAAGAAAATTTTTTTGAACCACGATATTCTGTATTGACGACATCTATTTTTCCGTTTTTTCTTTCTCCTCAGCTAGCTGGACACTGGAAAATCATAGAGTGCTGTTTAATGGCTGGTTTTAAAAGAAATGCGGTCAAGGGGCGTATGGTTCCGGTGTTGGAGGTGGCTACATTTCACCTCAATACCCTGGTGGATCCTATTACCCAACTGTTTGTTCTGCCTCAAGCCCGTATTGAACCAGAATCCCAGTTTATTGGTTGGGAGGACGAAGGGGATGATATTTTTCATGTCTCTTAACGTCAAAGCAATAAATAAAAATTGACATTCATCTTACTATTAATATCCCCGAACATAATTTCTCTATTTGCACTTGTCTAAACTGAAGACAATTGCATAGCATCCTTTTTGTTCTAAGAGAGAAACTATAATTATATTAAAGAACTAACTATATTCCATTGTAATATATGTAAAGTCAAGGTCTTAACGGTAATCTGGGTTTTATTACTATTAAACATGGGCTTTATTCGTATGTGACCTCCTTCCTCTTTCAGATAGTCAACTATACCTCTCCAGCCAACATTCTCCTCAAATGTTTACTCCACATCGCGTTCCTTTAGTTCCAGCAGCTAGACCCTCGCTCGCTATGAAACACGAGCCTCATTCACATAGACAAACGCCTTACCCACAATCAGGAAAAAGAGTGAGCACTGGTGAGTATTTAATGTTTTGTGCTTACGGAAAATTAAAATAATTTGTCTGTTCATGCAATTACTTCTTGCTATAGCCAATTGCAGGATAAAACTGTATCTAACCCTAGTAAACCTTTACGTGAGAAATATTATTCTGATTAAAGAATCAGTGGACTTGTAAACAGCGGTAAGACCTTTTTGTATTGTGTCCTGAGGCGACTCAAAGCTTTGTCCTCGATATCTTCTCTGTTTATATCTTCTCCTCAAACCTCACTGTTTCGACTGATCTATCCCTTTAGAGTTACTGGGGGCAGTGAGTCTACATCCCAAGTAAGTGTTCTGTCCTTTTAGAGGTTTACCTGTTAGCCAGTCGTAGGTTTTTTGTCTTTGTGTCTATCAATGATATGACAAGTATTTGGCTTTCAAATGGGCAACTGTTTTCACAAAAGGGTTCCTGGAAAGGATGCGTTGCAACCATTCAAGCAGCCATAATTGCTCTGTGAAAAAAAAGCAAGTCGAGGGAGGTCAATAAATTAAAGATGCTAAAACAAGTTTTTCAATTAAAACTGATTTCAGTTTTTCCCTGTGTAGCACTAGCCAACAGAGAAAAAAAAAGTTGTAGGAACAAAGGGTTAGACCAAGTTAGGTATCAGGAGCATTTAAATTCAGTGATTTAAACGGTTGCATAACTTGTAAAGATATTGTCCTTGTCAGCCAACTTGTAGGGCCAAAAGTAAAGTGTCCCCGAACGGGGTGGAAGGTTGTCATAAGGAAATATTTAAAGGAAATGGGAACTACAAAGGGAGGGTGTAAAGAGAGGGGCTTTGAAAAGATGCGATGGAGGAGGAGCGTGGGTAGCTGTGGTGGCTCCAGAAGCTGTAGTAAAGCCTGTAAAAATATCACGAAACTTGGTTGTAAAAGGAGACTTAGGCTTATTTTCTTTAGAAAGAAAAGAAATGTTATAAAATGATTAGAAAGGAGAGGTAACAAATTATAAAAATTCAGCAAAAACTTTCGTACTGCCCGGAAAAGAGGCTTACTTGAGTTACGCATCAAGCTTTAGTAAAACTACACAGGAATTTTGTTGCTCGATGAAGACGGTTTCTCCCAATCAATCAATCAATTAATTTATTCAACCAATATGGGATATATCATCCCATATATAAAATGATTACCAAAACGCTACAGAAAATACAGATTTCTTTAGGGACTAGAAGACCAGGAGATTCAGTGTTATATTTTGGAAAGGTGTGTATAATTCCTGCCAGGGGTCAAGAAGGATTATTATTGCTTGTTCTTGAGCTAAAGCCTAAAATGTGAGAGCTGGAGTTGAATAGTATTGTCTACATCAAATATACCCAACTGAATTTCGACCACTTAGCTTTCCACGTTTCTGCTATCAAGTCGAGAGCTCGTTCAAGGAGGCAAGCAAGCTGCATGTTGAACCAATTTTTTTGTTCAAAATGAACTTAGACTATGAAGTGAAGGCGCTTGAGATATGCTACGATTTCCAGGTCGAATTCCCAAAACATTTCCTCATAAAAACAAATAGGAACACTATATGCTCAAAAATAGAGCATTTTCTCACAGGTCAAAATTTGCTGCCATCTTCTTTACAGGCCATTTCCGTTTACGACTTTGGTTCAGTTTATTAGTTCATTTTTTGGTGTTTGGACTTGGGTACTAGACAGAGTTTGCCAACTGCCGACGTCTAAAAAGGGTGCAAGTCAAGACCAAAAGAGAGTGATTTTTGATCAAAAAGAGAGTCTATGCATACTTCCCAATAACAAATATTGTACGTAAACAATGTGGCAAATTTTATAAGGTAAAGACTTTTCCCCAGGGGCTTTGAGAGGTCATTCTACCCCCAAAGACATAGTTATTGGGCCTTCCAACTATGCTGAACAATATACCTATCTCAAAATTTTGATTGGACGATTTTGAAAAAAGTGGCATGAGAGGGGGCCTATCTGCTTGTTGCCCTCCAATTTTTTCGTCACTTATAAGGGCTCTAGAACTTTTCATTTCCGTTAAAATGAGCCCTCTCTCGACATTTTAGGCCCATTCGGTCGATGCAATCACCCCTTGGAAAAAACAAAATAAACATGCATGCGTGATCTTTCTTCTGGCAAAAATTAGAAAATTCCATATTTTTGCAGATAGAAGCTTGAAGCCTCTACAGTAGAGTTCTCTGATACGCTGAATATGATGGTGGGATTTTCAGTCAAATTCTATAACTTCTAGGAGATCTTTCCCCCTTTTATTCCAAAATCAGACAAACTTTCTCAGGCTCGTAGCTTTTGATGGGTAAGAATAAACTTAATAAAACTTATATATTTAGAATCAGCTTAATAAGCAAATTCTTTTGATGTATCTAATGATATCAGAATCCGTTTTTTAGAGTTTCGGTTACTATTGAGCTGGGGCACTCTTTACTTGCCAGTTCATTGCCACGAACTGTTTGATAATTTCTGTTCCTTTTAAGTTTTAATGTTGCTCCCTATTTTCAGTTGAAAAAACTTAGTTTTTTTAAAGTTGAATAGACAGCTGAAACTAATAACTTTATTGATACAAATTGGTTCAATTTTTGCCAATGAAGTTTGTCATTTCAGGTAGTATAGCCCAATAAAACATTTCTGTAGATCCCTGCTGCAGAAAATTCCATGTAGCATATATAATGATAGCATCTTGTAAATATGTATCAGTACCCGCGATCAGTACTGCAAGGTTGTGCTAGTTTCCACGAATTCTTTATTGCCAAATTTGTACTTGGCTACTGTAATTCATAAAAGTTGGTTCCGTCGGGTATATAGGATAAACATCCTCCAGAGCCATTGCTGGCGCAAAGAGCGTCGAATCAACGTTCTAGTTCATGGGCCTGCTTTTAAAAGGGTCCTTTTAAAGGATCCCTTTAGTTGGGATTGATCCCTGGACCTCATGTTACCAACCAGGAAATCAATCCACTGTGCTACCACTGGGTTTGCATCGGGTAAATAGTTTGTTGAAAATTAGCTACATTTATACAAGAAAATGGCAAATTTATCACAATTTTGCTGAGTTAGGACTAATGATCAATACCATTCGGAACAGCAAGTGCGCACCCGTGGATTAGTGCAGTTTTGCAATAATCATGGGATCTCGCAAGGCTCATCTAACTTCATATTAAAATGTTGAAATTTCCAATAAAAACACCAATTTTTTTTTACTTTATTTAAGTTTCTTATCTATAGAATGTCTTAATTATTACTTCATTAAAAATGTTTATTTTTCTATGTTTTACGAGTTTAGGAACAACCTTTATTTGTATTTAGCGTGACGGTATTCTAAACTTATGCAATAAAATTGCTTACGTTTTGCAATCAATGCGCATACAGGATAGAAGAAAATGATTACTTTCATTCAAATATTATTTTGCAAATATGTTCATACTGATTCGTGTTTAAAGCAGCTCATTAAAATGCTTAAATTAGCAGTAAGGTGTGATATTCTGGTAGACAAAATTTGGTAGCTCTTGCCTTAACTACTTTATACCGGACGTGGGGTTTTCGGATCTTTCCTGGTTAATTTGCTTAAGTAAAGATGGGTGTAACCCTCCCACTAAGTTTACACATTCTGTAATAAGTCAAGCTGTGTTGCGTCATGAAAAATACACTGTTAAATAAAGTGATGTTAAATTGAAAGCAACGGAAAATGTTGAAAGAGGTGTATGGTATAAGATTGGTAATGCACTCCTATGATGTGTGTGATCCAACAAAGTGGGGTCGAGCTATACACAGAAGCTGGCTTCAGGGGGGTAGTCAACGTTTAAAAATTCCTTTTTCGGTTCTTATACTCATTGCTTTTGCCTTGTTTGTTCATTGGCATTACAGTGTGACTCAGTGGAAGCGCAGCTTCGAAGCCATAGTTGTCTCCTCGGTCTTTTGAATGTGGCTGTGGCATAAATATGCGTGAGCATGACTAGAGTTTGGCTAGCTGCAGTACTTGTACGAACCGTGGATTTTCAGGGAAATCCCCGAAATTTTCCGATTTTCCGCAAAGCAGAGACTATCCCAAAGAGACTATCGACATAATCTTAAAACCAATTGACCAATGAAACCAATAGAAAATTTTCTACACAAAACGGATATTTTGGGTGTAGACCAAGCTTTTCCAACAAGTGGGGCAGATGTTCACGTCATTGACGCCTTTTGGCGTTTAAAATTTATCCTACACAGCCGACAGAGTGACAAAAGAAACGGAAATAACTGAGACAGTAACATTAGTGATTGTTAGTTAATGACCGATAAGAAAAATTCCTTACCCTTTTCAGTTTCATTTCAGTCCCATACTTCAATCCGTTGGATGCTGCGTGATTTTTTTTTTTTTTTTTTTTTTCGTACTCAGTTTAGCGGTTGAAGCAGCAAAATCATAGAGACAAGCATAAACTTGTGCTAAGGATTACGCCTATCCCAGGTGCTAGATACAACCACAGAGACTGCTTGTACAAGATCTTGTGATTCAAAACCTTTTCATTCTTTTCATTGGCTTTAAACTTTATACAGAAGAACTAATCCGGTGGAATTCACCTCTTAGTTTTTTTCACTGGCGTAAAATGTAATCCGGAGCCCAATTGTGTTTACGGAAGTGCTTCTTTGTCTGATATACACTTAAGGAATAATGTGGATAGTTTCCGAAACTAAGTCTTGACGTAAACCAATGAAATCAAAGCACACTTTTTACAACAGGGCTATAGCAAAGTAATATCTTATTCGCTTTGTTGTAGCCTTTTTGTAATTCCTCATCTGAATTTTATGTGGGAATTTGAGTCTAAAGAGGGAAATTCATTTCTAAGCCCGAATCTCTGCAGTTTTGAACCACTTTCACGAGCTTTTTAACAAAATTATTCAAATGTCCCCCCGAATAGAAGCTATGTGGGCTCATCCGGGCACGCTTTAGGTAAAAAAAACTATTGTCTAGCTTTAACTGCTTACTTTGGATAATGTATAATTTTCTTGGTAAGTTTTCTACGGCGACATCTCTTTTTGTGAAAATTACATTATGTTGTTGAAACAAATTGATTTCAAGACTATTGACGCTGTCTTGCCCAGTGGCCGATAATACCAACCGTAGTTATAATTTCAAACCTTGTCGTCATGTTCTATCTCCGTAAGATCGAAGAACAATCCACTTTCGATTTCCTTGAGAATATACTGCTTCTTTCTTCGAAATTGGAACTTAAATACAACTTATCCTGGAAAAATATTTCATTTTGGGCAACTAAATATTGATTTAGTTTAAAAATGTTTGTTAGACCAAAAACTCTTTAAAACCAATGCATCAGGGGTGGATCTAGGTCAAAATCTTGGGGGGGGGCTAATGTGGCAAGGGTGCCAATGAGGAAAGTCTTGGGGAGGGGGCAATGTGACAAAAGTGCGAATAATTGACCAAATTGATGAATTTTTATAAAAAAAAGAGTGAAAGAAAGAAAGAAAAAAAAAGAATGAGGGCGCCAAAGATAAAATCTTGGTACACAGTTCATGTTTACCATGATTTCAGCACCATGAATTACAGTTCATGGTAACGAACTGTAAGTACGGAGCGACCTGGACTTAATAGTAACCGAAACTCTAAAAGAAGGAGTGTTGATAACAATATATACGTCAAAAGAATTAGATTTTTCAATATGTTTCCAAATATATTACATTCATCAAGGTTAAAGTCACTCATCAAAAGCCACAAGCATGAGAAGTTTTGCCTGATTTTGGAAAAAGGGGGGGGACATTCCCAGGAAGGAAACTGATCTTGGTGGAAATTACACCATCACATTTGGCACATTACAGAGCCCTTTGTAGAGGTTTGAAGCTTCGATTTAAATAAACGCGAAGTTTTGCATTTGTTTCGAGAAGGAAGATCACGATGCGTAATTTATTTGATTTTGTTTTCCTAGAGATGATCATATCCAATCAATAGTCCTAAAAAACTGGAAGACGGTGATTGAAACGGAAATTGAAAGCGCTGGTTCCCTTTTTAAGTAATCAATTATAGCTGATAATTGTGCATCAGCGATTATGGAGCTGGGCCGGTGGGTCAATTTTTTGGGGGGGGCTGAGCCTGATACGTCAAAAAGTAAATTTGTTGCCAAAATGTTCTAGCTATTTAAGCCGTTAGATAAATATAGAAGATAGCATGGGGAGGGGGGAGCATGAATTAATCTCAGTATCCCTATATTTGGATTAAGCCTAAATTTGCGGGGTGAAGGAGCTTCGGGGTGATAGCTCCCTTCGTATTGCAGAAAAATGTTTTCTTAGTAACATAAAAGATTACATTCATATTTGCTTACCGGCACAAAAGGTGGAGAGGGGGATTTTGAGCTTCCCCCTCTTTTTTGAGCTTCTGTTTTGGGATTTTGAGCTTCGTAAAGGAATTTCCAAGGAGGGGAGGTGTTGCCGGGAACTATGTTTTTGTCGACGTTTAAATGGAAACATTGGGCTTTATGTTTATTTTGTATTTTTGACAATGTTTGGCAACAACATGAAAGTAAGGAGCGACTCGTGATAATGCTAACCAGAACTCTAAGAAAGGGGTTTTCGTTAGCGATATATGCAATAAAAGAATCAGAATTTTTTGGTGATTTCATATACATAATTTCAATAATCTGGATGTTACTCAACAAAAGCTACGAGCGTGAGAATATTTGTTCAATTTGCGAGATAAAGGGGAAATACCCCCAAAAAGAGTGACAGGATTTCCCCCAAAAGGGATAAAAGCAAAGACGCTAAATAAGCTCCATTTCTACAGCCATTCATCAGAAAAAATTCAATTTTGATGTAGAGTCGGGTTTGAGGGGGCGGTAGCCCTCTTGGTATTTAGGGTAACCCTGGATATGCTATTAAGATCGACACAAATTAAATTTAGAAAAAACAACAAGTTTTTCCAAATGAAAGTAAAGAGTGACATAAAAACTGAAAATGAACAAAAATTATTCCGTATATAAAGAACTGTGCGCCCAATCAAAGGTATTGCTTTCAAACAGTTCGTGGTAACGGACAGCAAATAAGGAGCGACCTGGTTCAATAGTAATCGAAACTCTATAAAAGGGAATTTTGCTACCAATTGATATATATAAAAAGAATTGCTTATTATGCTAATTGCCAATATATAAGTTTCATTAAGTTTAGCCTTACTCATCGAAAACCACGAACCTGAGAAAGTTTGCCTGATTTTCTAGAAAAGAGAAATTGAATACACCCCCCTAAAAGTGACAGAATCTTGATGAAAATACACCATCCGATTCAGCGTATCAGAAAACCTTATTGTAGTTGTTTCAAGCTCCTATCTGCCAAAGCGTGGAATTTTGTATATGATTGTTGTTGTTTTACCAGGGATGATTGTATTGACCCAGTGGTCCTAGAATATCGAGAGAGGGCTCATTCGGACGGAAATTAAAAGTCCTAGTGCCCTTTTTAAGCGGCCAAAAGATGGCAATTAGGCCTCCTCCCACGTTCTTTTTTCTCAAAATGGTACGATCAAAATTTTGAGATAGCCATTTTGTTCAGCATAGTTGAAAGGCTGAATAACTATGCTTTTGGAGATAACATGACCCGCCACAGCCCCTGGGGTAAGGTTTTTAAGTCGTAAAATGTGCCCATTGTTAACGTGTAGTATTTGGTATTTGGAAGTAGGCATACATTTTTTTGGGTAGGGGGGAGACGAATTTTCTGCTGGAAGGTTTTCCCACGAAGATAATTTTCGAGGGGGAGGGATTTGTCCGGGGGGGGGGGTGAGTTTTTCAGGGGAAATTTGACACTAGGGGAATTTGCCAGAATTCCTAAACGAAATTCTTCTTATGTCTTGCTTTCTCTTTGCCGATTCAATTTTACGTATGGATGTGTTAAGGAGGTGTTAAGGAGGTGTCCCGGATATATTTTCACCAGGGTTGAATTATCTAGAGGATATATCCATGGGGATTCAGGATTTTTCCTTGGAGGTGGAGCCAGATTTCCTGGCATTATTTAAAAAAAACGATTAGAAATTAAATTTAAAAAAAACAAGTTTTTTCAACTGAAGGTAAAGAGCAAAATTGAAACTTAAAACGAACAGAAATGATACCGTATATAAGGGAAGTTGCTCCTTCTCAACATCTCGCTCTTTACGCTAAAGTTTGAATTCTGTCCAAAATCTTTAAGAACAACTCCTGAAACATATGGTTCGTTTAATTAGAACAATGTGAAGCCTTTTTAAAAGTACTAAAATACTTTAGCGTGAAGTAAGGGGTGTTGAGGAGGGGACAACTCTCCTCATATACGTAATAATTTTTGTTCGTTTTAAGTTTTAATGTTGCTTCTTACTTTCAATTGAAAAAAAACTTGGAGCCAATTCTAGGCTTAAGAGGGTCGTTCTTTTAGGATATGGCCTAGTTATCTAAGGTTTTCTTCGGGTTAAGTCTTTTAGGTATAAGAATGGAGGAACACCAAATAAAACATAATAAAAGTAATTAAATCAGAAGTTGTATTCCTTTTCTTGTCTATCATTAAGCAAAGGACTTGGGAAAGGACTATAAATATTATTGTTTATTTTCTTGGAAGTTTGTTTACAGTAGAGTGAGATTAATTTCCCCGATTGTTTGTCCCGGGAAACAATTGTTTCAACAAACTACCTTATAACACCTGGCACAGTGCAATATTTTCCGCCTACTGAAAAACATTTGTCTTTTAGGGCCCATAAAACTGCACAATTAATTTTAAGTTTCAAAGGAGACGGATTTTCTTATTTTGGCGCCTTTATTTGAACTTAGCCGGATGGATTGTTTAAATCAAAGAAAGTACAATAAATATATTTAATGGTGATACAATTTCTAGTAGAAAAGTTTCAATTTAGTCGATACCTAGGATTTAATATTTCTAATACTATTGAAATCGAGGGATTACTTTCTCTAGAAATCTTGTACACCAAGGGTGTTTGAACTGTGCCAAGTGTTTTCAAGAGTAAGTAAAGCTTGGCGGAAGTGTGCAGCACACGTGGCGTTCTGAAACGTCCACCGTCTTGCGGGAAATTAGTGCCCTTCGGATGAAATGAATATAAAACCATTCAGATTATTGAAAAATGACCATTATGATAAAATCATGAGTATTTTAATTATTATGGTTAGTGTCCATTTCTTAAATCCATTCGTTATCGACGAAAACATAAAAACATATCCGAGCATCTTCGTTTTTCACATAATTTTCTAGAATATTCGTGTAATTTTTCGTTTGTTTACTGTTTTAATTAATATAAACCCCCTCCCTTCTTAAAATGGAAAATAGGGAAAAAATGAAACCTCCTTGAATTGGTTCTCAAGAGGTCATAAGAAAAAAGTTAAAGGAATTAGAATCTATATGAGAGGGAGTCAGGAACGCAGCTCTTAAAAGAGTGGGTTTGAGTAAGAGCGTCTACTTAAGGCTGGTCTCTAGTAGACTGGTGCTGCATTGAGGTAGTAGGGATAGGACCATTTTTTTCAGAATGGCATTCCAAACACTCCATCTTAAGAGTGGTATCTATTAGGGGGTGGGGATCCCCCTTTTGATTTTTATGCTTCCTCTAGATTCTGAAAATACTTTTTGAGTGGTGTTTTCATAGAAAAATGCCTTTTTTTGGTATTTTCGTTGAAAAATTTAAGAAAACGACGAATTTGCCCCCCTTTCTAGATATTGAAAAATAAATTTCACCCCCACCCCCAGGAATCTTGTGAATTGAAACCACTGTTTTTTAATATGGACAAACTTGTCAGAAACGTAAATGTAGTGTTGCTGTTCCGATAACGGTTTGTGTTCTTTATTTCTGTTTTACAGAACAACCTTCATTTTTCATTAAGAAAAATAAAGGTATTCACAACAAATTTTTTCCCATTATTAATGCTGCCTCATATTGCTAAAATAGGTTTTAAAATTTTAAATATAAGATCAAATGTGCCTTTTGGTGGTGAATTTCACACAATAATGAGATAAGAAAAAAATCATTAAGGAAGTAGGAACTAAGGTCCGACCAATATGAATTTTTGGGATTCGATACCGATATAGGCGATATCGTACCGATATGACACCGATATAATTTGCCGATAAATTCCCCCCCGGAAAGAAAACTTACCTAAAGTTTAAACCCTACATTCTCTGCCCACATTCATGCTCTTATCTTTTCCCTGGTGTATTACACAGCAAAGAACACCCTCAATAATTCACTGTGGATTCCAAATAATGCAAACAAGATTTATTTAAAAAAGGTTTCAAAAAACAATTAAAACCAAATAAATTTCTAGTGTGAACAGTGCTTAATAAGTCCAGTCCAACTGGGGCAAGCTGTAATGCAAAAGTGCAGCTTTTCAGCAGTTTCAAACAGTTCGTGGTAACGGACTGCAAGTAAGGAGCGACGCGGGTCAACAGTAACCGATACTCTAAAAAATGGGATTTTAATATCATTGACATATCAAAAGACTCGGCTTATTATGTTGATTTCAAATATATAAGATTCACTAAATTTAGAGTTACCCATTAAAACGCATGTACCTGAGAAAATTTGCCTGATCTTCTAAAAAGGGGATAAAGCCTGTTAAAACACGGCATCAGATTCAGCGTATCTGACAACCCTATTGTAGAAGTTTCAAACTCACATCCACAAAATGTTGAATTTTGTATTTTTTGACACAAGAAAGATTACGGATGCGTGTTGATTTGTTTGTTTGTTGTTTTTTTTTTCAGGACTCATCGCATCGAACCAATAGTCCTAGAATATTGAGAAAGGACAGATTTGAAGAGAAATTAAAAATTCTAGTGCCCTTTTTAAGCTACCAAAAACATTTGAGGGCAACTAGCTCCCCTCCTACCCCCTTCTTTCCTTAAAGTCGTCCGATCAAAATCTTTAGACATCCGTTTCATTCAGAATATGTAAAAAGCCCAATAAGTATGCTTTTAGGGAAAACATGACATGGCATGTACGCAGGGGGGGGGGGTCCGGTCTCATCCCCGGTCGAAATCCCACGATTTTTATTTTCCCATAACTTTCTGATACTTCTCACAAAATAAGGGTTTGAAGGATTTGGTCCCCCCCCCCCCAAATAAAAAAAATAACAAATTCCTGCGTACGTGGCTGAACATGACCCCTCACAGCCCTGGAAAAAGGTTTGTAAGTCGTGAAATTTTTCCATTGTTTACGTATAGTATTTGTTTTTAAGAAGTATACAGACATTTTTTTAAGGGGGAAGGGGTGAATTTTCAGATGGTTTGATTTTCCAAGGGAGAAATTTTTAGTGAGGAGGGAAGTTTACAGGAGGTAAACTTTCCAGAGGAGATTTTAGACTGGGGGTATTTGCCAGAATTCCTATACAAAATTATTTTTATTTGTCTTACTTTCTTTTTGCCGACTCAATTTTAAATCTGGTGAGGTTGAGGCAAATTCTTCAGGGGGGGGGGGATTTTTAACTGATTGCAATTGTCTTGAGTATCTTTCTGTAGGGGGGATTTGGATACAGGAGTGTAGCTAGGGTTTTAAGTTTTGAGGAGGGATTTAAAGAATGTGTCGATAAAATCGTCCAATATGCCGACAAATACGAACACATAAGCAACATTTCCAGAGTAAATTTTCCAAGGTGTCGGCACGTGACTTCGACACCATGGAAATTCCCCCTTCTCCACCTTGCGATACCCCCCTCTCTACCTTAGCTGCACCCCAGACTGGGTATTTAATCGATTGAATATTGGATCTTTCACCCACGCAAGTGAACTTTCATTAAACAAAAATTATGGTATATTTGTGTTCTTTTTAGTTGTTTTGGTAGAAATTGTACATTCTTGAACTCACCATACATTTTGAACGCTGCTGCAACATGTGTGTATTGAAAGCAAACATACTTTTTACTTCATTTGAATCACCTGTGCTGCTGTCTACATCATGGTCAAACTTAGCGGGTGCCCAGTGGTGGATCTAGAGCAAACTCTTGGGGGAGGACCAATGTGAAAAGTTTGTCAATGAGCAAAATCTTATGGGGGAGGTGCAAAGTGACATAGGGGGGCAATAATTGACCATATTGACGAATTTTATTCTAAAAAAGAGTAAAAAAGAAAACACAAGGATCAAGGGTGCCAAAAAAAGTCTTGGGGGGAACGAGGTCCCCCCCCCCATCACCCTCCTGAATTCGGCACTGGCTGGTGGCTATACCCATAAGTACTGTACAAGCAAAAGCCACATGAGGAAATCTGGCACCATCTTCTAGATAAGTTGCGCATAAAAAAAATAACAATAATAATCATAATAATCGGCCGATATCCGATTTTTCTTTTTCTAATATCCGCTAATGACACTTACCCATATATCAGTCGGGCCCTAGAAGAAGTGAGTGACATAGCTCTGAAGAGTGGGCAGGAGGTGGAGGGTGCACAGGAGTGTTGGTCGGACACGGTTGGGTACTGCGATGACTTGTCAATAGTATGACTAGTAGCGTTGTCTTATACAGAAATTTTTGATGAAGATTGCATTTAATTATAGATAAACTAGTCAAAAACATGATGCTTAGTAATATTATTCCAATAATTTTTAACCTTTTTGATTAAATGTTTCTTTTATAAAACTGAGAAAAAGCAAGTTTCCTCAAAACATGTTTTGTGCAATTTCTACACCTCCTCATGTCATAATATACCTTTTTTGGTAATAGGGGTTTTAAATTCAATTTAAACGATAAAATTACTTTTTAGGAGGTTGACTTCACAATTTTCTGCAGTAAAGCAAAAAATTATCCAGGACCATATAATAGATATCTGATTAAGAGTTGGGCGAGGGAGGAGTTATACCACAAAAAATATTCTAGGGGCTATCAAAACCAAATTTTGTCAGGTAAGCGGGGGGGGGGGTGGAGGATTTCTTTACCTGCATTTTAAAATACAGTTGACGAGTCTGAGAAACATTTTTTGGGGATAAATAGTCGTTTCACCTGGATTTTTACGATCAATTTACGAGCTGAAGATATTTTTCGTTTTGAGTGCTCACCCCCTTGATATTGCCCTAGGTTTATTTAATTTAATTGAAAACTGTAAATACACAGTACTTAAAATTAAAACTAAATGAATTTGTCTGTCGTGTGTTCAGTTCTCTCATAGCGTTTACTACCTAGCGAGTTGGGTTGGTCATCGCGGTTGATTTTAGAGCAGTAGTGTTAATGAGCGCGACTATAAATATTTATTGGGGGTTTACACATGGGATTAAAGGGAAAACCACTATATAGGCTTTGTCTCCCAGGTGTTAATCAACTTTATTTGACTTCCTAAATCGCACTTGCCGCTCTGCAACTAAAGGTTGGAATAATCCAAATCATTAAAAAATCTAAAATGATGTATCAATCTTAAAGCAGGCGTGTCGATTGGGGGGGGGGGAGGATTGACCTATATATTTTTGTTTCTTCTCCCCTAGGTTCCCAGAATACCTTTTATTGGTATTTTCATTGAAATATGAAAAACGCTAAAATTGTCCCACCTATATATTGAAAAATACATTTTGCCCCCCCCCTAAATTCCTGTGAATTGATGCCGTTTTCTTCAGGTCAAATTTATGTTTTCACTTTTAATATTAATCTTCTCCACTTGTTTTTTAAAGGAAAATTTCACAAAACGATTGGTGTGTTCCATGAGCCCAGTATATTGAATATATGACAGTGGTACCATAGCTGTTTGATTGAATCCCTTATTCCTGGGAATAGGTGTTAAGGAGATATTATTAAATATCTATATTTGTTAAAGAGATACCTACCAGGCGCGTAGGCGCTGTGATGTCCTTAATTTTTTAATTTCTTGTCGCAGTTTTCTTATTTGACTTTATTCATGATTCAACGAATTTAAAAAAAAGTAAAAAGAAAAAGAAAACGCTATATAGATTTTGTGTCCCAGGTGTTAATTAACTTTACTTGACTTCCAAAATCGCAATTGTCCCCTTGCGTATTAAAATCGGGATACTTTATGTCATTATGTAAACAATATCATTATTTCTATCCTTTATTCAAACATTTTAGTTTTAAAGCTTTACTATCCCGTCTTTTTTAAACTGATAAACCAGACTTCACAAAAACGATTGTTGTATTTTACGAGTCCAGCGAAATAGATTTGTGACAGAGGTTACACGCCTGTTTGACTGAATCCCAGCTTCCATGACAAGCTTTTTCCATATTTTAGACTAAACAGTTTTCGGTGAATAGGCATTAAGCAGATAATATTCATTAGTTATCCTAACTTTAATAATAAAGTCATCCTATAATATTAATAACGTTAGAATCTAACTAATCTAATGAATTTATTTATTAGATCCACCAACCAGGCATGTAACTTTTTTGTGGTCGTTATTTTCATAAAGTCACACTTCAAAATTCTTTTGCTCATGTGCCCTACAAGATACGTACGCTTTTTGTTGTCCTTATTTTCAGAATTTTCCCCTCCCCCTCACATTTCTCAATTTGACTGTTTATTGGTGATTTCACAATAAAAGAAAAAAACACCACACGCGCCCTGTAACTAAAAAGTTGGTGTAATTTGTTAAACCTTTTATTGAGGGGGGGGGGGTATACCCGTAGCTCAAAATATTAACTTTTTTTGCTAAAATAATAAAGTTGGCTAACCTAGAAATGATACACATATGCGTCGGTCAATACTCGCGTTAACGTTTAAACTTCAACGGTAATTCGAAAAACGTCTTGTGAGAAATTGTGCGCAATTTGAGATTAATAATTCCATCACCTAAAACCTTAATTAGACCCTAGGACACGGATTTTAGATTTGTGATTATGTAAAATTTCGGTATGTTTGATCTTTCAAATTATATTTTCTTATTGTTTACGAAAGCCTTCCAAGACAAATTTATATGCCAAATAATACAATACTATCAAATCTTTCCAGAAATTTAATTCCTTTATAACGCTTTTTTTTATTGTATATTTGGTGTTCGGACAAAAAACAAAAAAATCACCACGCAAGCATAATTATTGATCGAAAAATTCTAATTATATTATCAAATTTAGCGCAAAAAATCTTTTTTTGAGTTACATATTCTAGCTATCTAATCAAAAATCCAGCATTGGCCTTCGCCATATTTATGGTATTTGACTAAACCATAGCTTATTGGCATATTAGCCTTAACTTCTAAATCCAAAATACGAAACATCGTTGGAATATTAAAAAAAAACAATGACAATTAAATTCAAAATACTTGAGTTCTTCTAAATTAACAAAACACAATCTTTAAAAAGTTGATTTTCAAAACAATTAACAAAGACATGAAGGAAAAATTATGATTGTCTTTTCTAATTTTAGTAGAATTAGTGGCTCTAATTTGGGGGGGGGGGCGGGGGTTCAACTTTCCCTCTAGATTTTAAAAGTAGGTTTTTGTATCCTCATCTAAAAATCGAACACAACCTCCATCTTTATATTTTCGCGAATTGGCACCACTGAGTTTTAAAAATTGAAAGAAAGCTTTCTTTGTACAAAACATTTTATCAAACAGTTCGTGGTAGCGAACTGTAAGTAAGGAGCGACCCGGCTCAATGGTAACCGAAACTGTAGAAAACGGAATTTTGATACCAATAGATACATCAAAAGAATCAGATTTTAATGCTGATTTCAAATATATAAGTTTTATCAAGTTTAGTCCTATTTATCAAAAGTTACACGCCTGAGAAAATTTCGCTGATTTTCGAAAAAAGGGAAAAGACCCCCTAAAAGTTATAGAAAGTTAATGAAAATCATACCATCAAATTCAGCGTATCAGAGAACCCAACTGCGGAGGTTTCAAGCTCCTATCTACGAAAATGTGGAATTTTGCATTTTTTGCCATTAGAAAGATCACCGATGCGTGTTTGTTTCTTTGTTTTTTTTTTCCCAGGGGTGATCGTATTACCCAGTGGTCCTAGAATATCGTGGGAGGGCTCATTCGAACGGAACTTAAAAGTTCTAGTGCCCTTTTTAAGTGACCAAAAAAATGGAGGGTAACTAGGCCCCCTCCCACGCTCATTTTTTTCCAAAGTCACCCGATCAAAATTTTGAGATAGCCATTTTGTTCAACATGGTCGAAAATAGGATAACTATGTCTTTTAGGATGACTTATCCCCCGAATTCCCCGGGGGGGGGCTGAAAGTTATGAACTTTACCCAATGTTCACATATAGTTTTGGTTATTGGAAAGTATACAGACGTTTCCAGAGGAGATTTTTTCTGGTAGTGGGGGGAGTGGGTCGGGGGTTGTGTGGGAGGATCTCACCATGAAGGAAGTTTTCATGGGAGAAGGGACATTGCTATGAAGGGGGCGCCGGATTTCCCAGCATTATTTAAATAAAGATCAGAAATTATATATATATAAAAAAACAAGTTTCTTAACTGAAAGTAAGGAGCAACATCAAAACTTAAAACGACAGAAAACATTACGTATATTATTGGGTTCATCCCCTAGTCAATACCACGCTCTTTAAGCCAAAGGTTATTTAGTACTTTCATAAGAGCTATTTATTCTAATTAACGGCACTTGTGATTAAGGGGTTAATTTTAAAGAACTGGAACAAAATTCGAACTTTAGCTTAAAGAGCAAGGTATTGACTAGGAGGTGAACCCTCTAATATACGTATTAGAAATATAAGAATATAGAGGTTCGTTACGTAAGTTAATTCGTAAGTTACGTATATTTATTACTAACAAAAACGTTAGTAAATAAAATTGAACAGGTTTCGAGAAAGCCATTTAACCAATGAAAAGTAAAATTAATATTCAATTTTTTTTAATTATTCATGTACGGTGAGCCAAAATCAAAACCTGCATTAATTAAAAACGTTCAAAAATTAAATATATAAAAACAAGTTTTTTTACTGAAAGTAATGAACGACATTGAAACTTATAAAGAACAGAAATTATTCCGTATATGAAAGGGGATGTCCCCTCCTCAGCGCCTCGCTCTTTACGCTAAAGTTTGACTTTCTCACAACTATATTTTTTTTAAACAATGAAAACTTTAGCGTAAAGAGCGAGGCGCTGAGGAGGGGACAGCCCCTTTCATATACGGAATAATTTCTGTTCGTTTTAAGTTTTAACGTCATTCCTTAGTTTCAGTTAAAAACACTGTGTTTTTTTTTATTTAATTACAATGTAAGATCCACAGGTTGTACCTGACTAAATAATGTTTGAAACTGAGGGGTTGTCTACAATAGCCCAGAATTACATCATAACAGCCAAGCAAATATCATGTTTTTGCGGTTCTAGGCGTTTACCCTCCCGGCGATTACCCCCACCCCCAGAAAATCCCCCTCGCAGAAAATATCCACCGGAAAATATATCCCGTGGAAAATACCCCCCTCGAAAAATACCCCCGGAAAATATCCCCCCGTAAAATACCCCCGCGGAAAATACCCCCCCCCCGTGTAAAATAAGGCTTTCCAAATTTGAGAATTTATTTGAGTTTTTTTAATTTCCGTAGTGGGAAGGAATTTTTGAACTTGTGTATTATGCGCCATTCACTCAAGTTTACGCTGCGTAAAATTCGAGAGCACATCGGTTTTTTGTTAGTTTCTAACTATAGCCCAAATAAATTTGGGCTATAGATTTGCACATTGGGGGGGGATAAAGTATAGCGAGTCTGCATGCAAAATATGTTTTGCACATTTATTCTGCATATTAGATAGATAGATAGATAAGTGTATTTTAAAGCCAAATATACGGCCATGAACACAGTAAAATAACATAAATGAGAGGCACAAATACCATAAGCTTTGATGAGCGATCATCATAAGACACTTGAATGAAAAATTACATTAACCTAATAATAGTACTTAATACTTGGAAAAACGGTCATTGAAAAAAAAAACACTTACATTTGGAAAAAAAAACACTTAAATGAAGCATTACATTTGCTTTATACAGGGATTGTTTTTAGTTAACAAAATTTCCAGATACCTCGCTATTCTTCTATATTTTTTTGTGGCCATATATTCCTAGAAAAAATTGTTTTCTTACTTCAAACTGTCCAAGTACTTTACCCCCCCCCCCCCATACGTGCAAATATATATCCCAAAGAATATATTTCCCATATATTCTGTCACTTGTTTTTGTCTTGTCTCGCGCTAAGCTGAAAAAAAAACTAACGAAAATACCGGTGTGTTCTCGAATTGTACACAGCGTAAAATTGAGTTAATGGCCCATAATACACAAGTACCAAAACTCCTTCCACCTACGCAAATTCAGAAAATAAAATTCTCAAATTTGGAAAACCTCATTTTTTATGGGGGGGCGTATCTTCCGGGGGTATTTTCCGAAGGGGGGTAATCACCGAGGGGGGGGGTAAACGCCGGCCACCGGTTTTGTATTGGCCGTCAGGATTGATAATGCTTCTACCTGCTGATATATTCTGGTAAATTAGCGCCAATGAGCTTCAAAGCCATATCTAGGGAGGGGGAGGGTTAACCCCCTCCACCCCCCGAAATGTTTATCTGGCTCATAAAAACATAACAAAAAATGAATATGAAAATTTTTTTAATGCGTTTTTTAATTTTTTTTGCACACCATCCCCCCCCCCAAAAAAAAATCTTTTTTTACCCCCCCCCCCCCCGAAAATAAAATATTGGATACAATTCTGATGAGTATAATAAAAAGTGAATTTATAGGTCATTTTACTTCTATAAACTATGTTTCACATGCTTAAAACCAGGGCCGTTTCGGATTTTTGCTGGGAGGGTTAATTTTTTCTGGAGGGGAGAATGGTTACAAAAAAAACTTTAAAAAACACATTAAAGTTTGTTTGTATGCATTTTGTTACGTTTTTACGAGTCAGGCAAACATTTTTGGGCAAAGGAAGAGTTCAAAACTCCTTCCTCCCTGGATACAACCTTGTTTAAGAAAAAACTTTAAAAAATCTTAAAAATATACAACCACTTAGCAACATTCAAAATAGTCACCAGCCCCAAAAAAGGAAACTTCAAAGAGCAATTCAAACATTATTTTTTATTTGGCTCTAAGATGAGGGTGTAAGATTCGATTGTCATTTATGCAACCTACTTACCTGAACCGCAACCTATTATCGGCTGTAAAAGCTTATAGTCACGGCTATAAATTCGGCTTTCTTTCTGCCGACGCAATAATGCTTATATCCTTGTAATTGCAAGCGAGCCTCAAGGAACATTTTAATATGGTTATATAGTACGTCGGTATGTTCAGAATCAGCTTTTTAACCTTTTCTTAGACAGGGGGGGGGGAGCAAGACGGAAGAAATGATAAGCAGTATGGAGAATGGCGGCAAACTCGTCCTACAAAACGGTTTCCAAACTTAATGAATTCTTATGTTTTAGATGGCACCTGATGGGAAGGGATCCAGATGTCAGTTCAAATCAGTTACATTAACAAATTAATGCTTGTCATCTTTAATGGAGACAGATGTTTTCGTTTTTTTTTCAGAGCCATTTACATATACTACCATGTATCAATGCACATATCCCACATTTCTGGGTATATCAAAGGATTTTCCGGAATTTCCTAAATAGCTCGAAAACTAGGGTTTTTAATAGCTCTTCCTTGGGCAAAATAGGAACAATTTTTGGGGGGCAAATATCTAGATATTAGTTTAAACACGTTTATAGAACATGCTTCGTAGGTGGAGCACAGATTAATTGTTGATTCAGGTCTTACTTTACCTGAATCAATGATAGACAAGTAGGGGAAAATTTGCATTAGTACCGTTACAAGCAGTGGCGGATACAGGATTTTATTTTGGGGGTTGGGGGCGCAATATAGGTTGATCCGATAAACTTGCGTTAGGAGCAAGTTTAATTAACGCAAACTTGCGTTAATTAAGTAAGTTACACTACTTCAGACTATTTTAGGGGAGTTTTTTTTAACTGAAAGTAAGGAACGACGTTAAAAGTTAAAACGAACAGAAATTATTCCGTATATGAAAGGGGCTGTCCCCTCCACAACGCCTCGCTCTTTACGCTATAGTTTTAATTTCTCAAAACTCTATTTTTTTAAACAATAAAAAACTTTAGCGTAAAGAGCGAGGCATGGAGGAGAGGACAGCCCCTTTCATATACGGAATAATTTCTGTTCGTTTTAAGTTTTAACATCGTTCCTTACTTTCAGTTAAAAAAAACTTGCTTTTTTTATTTAATTGATACTCAAAGCATCCATTCAAGCAACATTCAAAGCAGCTTTTGACAAGGTGTATAATTTTAGCTAATTGTAGCTAGTGATACATATGAAACAGTTAATGCGTCAAAAAACTGGCATTCAATGCTGATTCCAAACATATAAAATTCACTAAGTTTAATGTTACTCGTCAAGAGTTACGAACCTAAGAAATTTGCCTGATTATTAAAAAAAGGGCCTAAACACCGCCAGCAAGTTAAGCGACTCTAATGAACATCACACCATCAGATTCAAAACATCAGACATCCTTACTATTGAGGTTTCAATCTTCTATTTAAAAATATGGAATTTTTGCCGGAGGAAAGATTACGGATGTGTGTGTTTTTTTTTTTTTTTCAGAAGTGATTGTACTGAACCAATGGTCCTAGAGGATTGAGAGAAAATTCCTTCAGCCGGAAATGAAAAGTTTCTAGTGCCCTTTTTAAGAGACCAAAAATCTCGGAGGGTAACTACCCTCCCCTCCCATGCCAGTATCCAGTCCAGTATCTATGCTTTTTTAGATGACATGCCCCCCCCCCATAGTCCCTGGAGGAAGAGTTGTAAGTTATGCAATTTGCCCATTGCTTATATGTAGTACTTGTTATTAGGATATATAATTTTTTTGTGGAGGTGATTCAATGGGAAAATCTTACACAGGGGGGGGGGGGGATTTTCTGAAATGATAAGGAAAATGTTCAGAAATTAAGTTTTAAAGAGTGGGTTTTTCAACTGAAAGTGAGAAGCAACATTAAAACTTAAAACGCACAGAAATGATTCCGCATGTGTGGAGGGTCACCCCTTCCTCATTCCTGTATCTTTACGTTAAAGTCTGACTTTTTGTTGCAATTCTTTAAGAAAAACTGCTCAAACACAAGAGATGTTGCATATGGATAAGAACTGTTCTGAAAGAGCTTTAAGACTTTAGCGATAGGAGATATGGATGAGGAATTGGTAGCCCCCCTCTTATACGGAGTAGTTCTATTCACTTTAAGATTTAATATTGCTCCTTACTTTCAGTCGAAAAACTTTGTTTAAAATAGATTTAATTATGTAAAGCTCAACTCCTGGTATGGTTATCTCAGTGAAAAAAAATCTGGTACAATAGAGCCATCTCTGATCTACTTCATTTAATCGTCATCTTTATTTTTTATAAGTCTAAGTCGTAGAGAAGAGATCTTCCACTGTTTCTTTCTCTGTACATTCTTTCCTGGAAAAAGCCACTTCAGAGCCAGGATTATGTTTAGTTCAGTACCTTTTCTAATAGACCAATAAATTGCAGACCTCTATCAGACCTCTTTTGTTCAGTTCAACCTCACTTTGGCGATGATCCAACTACGACAATATTACTGCAATGTTTGACAGGATATATCTTATTATAATAAATTGTAAACAATAATGAATTAAGTTCCCTTAGCCATTCCTTAACATTAACGGAGTATGGTTTTAATATTATAGTTATTGCAAACTTGTGAAAATATTTTGGATACAGCATACTTTTCTGTAATTCATTTCTGTAATTTCTGTCATTTCTGTAATTTCTGTCATTTCAGACGGTAGCCCATCTTCTCCTGTACAGCACCATCAACTTCCAACGAGCAATTATCCATCTACAATTTCTACTTCTAACTGGTTGTTTGGTCCAAGTCACGGACATTGGCCCGGAACTCCTTCAACTCCAGAAGGAGGAATACATACTTGGGCTCCACATTTATATCCAACCTCTGTGTACGATACTGCATCACAGTCTGGATATTATTTCTATCAAAATCAGCTGTTACAACCAGCAGGACAAACGGGATTTCATCAACAGCAACAATTCCAGGTAAAAAAAAGAGGATATTATCGTCAGGGATGTGTGGAAGAATTTATTTTAGGACGAATAAAAAATTCGGGAAGGGGATAATGCTTTCCGAAAAGAAAAGAAAAAGCGAATAACATACGAACTATAGGAGCATATTGGAATAATCAGAAAGAATCTTGGAGATATTTGATTGGAGAAGAGAGTGTATGGGCTTGAACATCTTCCTTGGTTCTTTCCTGGCAGCTGGAATATTTACAGTTAGTCAAAAATAGTTCTGTTTATTCAAGGTTCTAGTTAGGTTAAGCAAGGCAGCAACACTGTCAAGCAATTTATTACAGCTCAAAAGAAACTTTAAAGTAAATCATAAACTCTGCCTTCTGAATAAAACCAAAATATTATTTTTGCCAAATGAAAGTAAAAATACATTAAAGCTTAAAACTCAATAATTGCCTCCCCCCTTAAACCCCCAAATGACCGATGTACCGTTTGTGCTTTACTTAAAACTAAGAAGATTCCTTTAAAAATTGCCAATCGTCGCTCTAAAAGTTTTATTGAGCAATAAATTTTCCATTCTTATGAATAAAATGGAATAAAAGCAAATAATAATTTTTTATGTATTTTTTTTTTACCTTGAAATTTTATTAGTATCTGAATTAGTGTTACAAAACGAAATAAAGCCGTTCAGAATGTATTTAGTTTCCTGTAAAACATAAATGAGAATTCAGGTTTTAGTTGAGTTTGAGGAGGGCAGCAGCCCAACTCACATTTGTGATAATTTCTAGTACCTTTAACCTTTAATTTTGCTCTTTGCTAAGATTTGAGGAAAGGATATTTAATTCTTCTTCCTCTTTAATATAATTTCTATGTTATTATAAGAGTAAAGGGGACTGCAATCCCATCAACCTCGACTCTTTATACAAAAGCTCAACTTTTGTGAAGTGATATTTACACATTTTCTTCACAAAAT
Source organism: Artemia sp. Qi Xiang Cuo (assembly GCF_049724085.1). Classification (NCBI taxonomy): domain Eukaryota; kingdom Metazoa; phylum Arthropoda; class Branchiopoda; order Anostraca; family Artemiidae; genus Artemia; species Artemia sp. Qi Xiang Cuo. Next base: position 11,916,574 of record NC_142795.1, on the reverse strand, counting down.
AATGTAAAATATTTCTAATTACGGGACAGTATTACCAATAGGATTTTACTATACAAATCTACTCTAATTTAACGTGTCAAGATTTTTTATATTTCTACCCGGTAACTAAGCTTAAATTTGTTATTGCGTTTGTATTTTACGTTGCTCAAATCCGTAAAAAACAGCAAAAGGCAAATTACTGAAAAATCAAGGGAAATCATGGAAAATTTGAAAAAAAAGGATACTTTGTGATGGGTCCTCTGGCCTTTCCTACGTTGATATTAGTTCCCTAAGTCCAAATACAGGTTTTGTTTCTCTGCAGCTCGGCAAACATGTACTCAAACGGGATGAGACAATTATCTTTAATGACACAACTTTCCAGCGAAAGTTTTAAACACAAAATTTGAAAGATTATATTCAGAAGACAAAAATCCAAAAATCTGACTTTGTTTAATTCAGACAAAATCCTGGCCACTGACTGATAAAATTTAACAGCACTTTAATTGCATGTTTGGCTACTGAAATTAGATAGAATGTAAACCCATATGTACGTTCAATGAAATGTTGGAGGGATACATTTGTCCTTTTTTTTGGAGGTTTTGCATTTTGTCTTTTTTTTGTCTGTTTAAGAAGAGATTAAGATATGATAGAATGCTCAAAATACTCCCACCTTCCCTTGTACAGGTCTCCATGAAAACCATTGAAGCTTTCGAAAGTTGAAAAATATATCATATAATTTCATCGTATTTTTGAATGTAGCGATTAGCAATAATATCTTGCCTTTTAAAAATTGTGAAATTCACTCTTCTCAAAACACACTGAAATTAAAATATGTTCCGTAGTTTAAATCTATTTTATTGCATTCTTTTTAGGTATCTAGTGGATATCCAAGTCCAGCAGGAGATTTCTCCTACCCGTCGTACCAGCAACCTTACCGAAATGAGTACTACCCTCACTACTCTGGGCGCTACACAACTTCACCACATGAAGATAGTTCGACAAATGACTCCCAGTTTGTGCCAAAGTTAGAAAGTGACTCTTTTAGCAATCACAGCTCCCCTCAAAGTGGGGATTGGGGATCACAAAGTATTGAAGGTCTCTAGTGGTGCTTTGTGAACATATTTTAACAATATTCAGTGACTCAGAATAGGAAATACAGTTGAGTATTTTGCACCTTATCCAATTTGTGATCCACAGTTTGTGCACAAAGTAAGTACCTGCTGGTAAAATTAACAAACAACCGGGTAACCGGTAACCGGAAAACAGATCACCGGAGTAGTGGAGATTGAAAAGCTCAAATCTAGGACAGAATAGTTGACTGTGAAGACTAAGTACACTGAATCTTGTATTTTACTATGGATAGTGTAGCTAAGAATTTCAAGTGCTTGTGACCAGACCATTTCTTATGGACTATTGATAATGAAGCAAGGTTCTTTAGTCTACCAAAACTTTGATTGGGCGGGAAGTAGTAGAAAAAAGGACGAAACTTTGGCTTGTAAATGGGACAGGGACATAAGCAGGACTTTTTAGGGGGGGGAATAGTAAAAGGAATTTTTTGATGATTTGAACAAAAAGTGCCCAGAAACTTGGGGAAATGTAGGATTTTGGAGGGGTTCTTGGTATCGAGATCCCCCCCACCTACGTACGTCCCTTAATGAGTACATATTTTATAGTACCTCTATAACCAGCCCTGCAAGCCAAGCCTTTTTTCAGTTCAGTCTTATATTGCTGTCGAAAAAAAAGTTATGCAGCTGTATATATTGTTAGATGTTTTATTATGAGTATGTGAATTATATCCGTCCGTTTTTTAAGGTTCGCAATAAAGATTTTAAGATAATGAATTTTTTTCTGTCTTTATAATTTTAGCACTGAAATTAAAAATATCAATTTTCATGTGTATGTTCTTTAAAGTGACTCCTACAAACGAAACAAGAAAATTCCTCGAAATAGAAGGTAACTCAGGTTACTCGATTGCCAATTACGCTTTAAACAATTGTTTGTGAACAGAGTAATATTCCAGAGCTAGTACAAACTGTATTTCCAAGCTGGGGTGTTACTTGGGGAGGCAGCATGGACCCATGGAGGCATTCCATAACTTACCAACCTATCAATTTGCCAATAAGGATGGATTTTCACGAAAGTGGTGTAAAATGGAATTGATTTCGGTTTGTTCTGGCTCCAATAAAATGAAAGGCTGAACTGGACCTCAGGTCGGTTCAATTTTTTAAAATTTAATTTCTGTTTGTTTTAATGCCATATTCATGGTAGTGATAAATTCAAAAACAGTTTTCAACCCTTAAAATCGATTCTTTAAATTAATTTTCCATAGCAAGGCTTCAAGAAAGAGCCATTTAGTGTATTAGATTTTCAAAACAAAGTATAATTATCCAAAATAAACTATTTTCTACGCAATTAGAGGGATATAAATGTCAAGGTATGATCAGAGGTTAAATGCTTAATCATCTGGATATTTATTCAATTCATGCGAAATTTTATATCTTGTAGATAGTGACTTTAAGCTACTCATAAGTTGAATTTCATTCCGTAATTTCCATCAATATCGCTCCATTTTTAGGAGATATTAAAATCATACCAAGTTTTCATGTGCTGCAATCAATCATGAGTAGCATTAAAATTAACACATTTTGAATATTTAGAATCAACAAGAATTATATATTTCGTTGTTGCATATATTATAATCAAAACTACGTTTTTAGATTTGGGGTTTCTATTCTCAGAGGTTGCTCTTTACTTCCAATTTAAATTCAAGTTGAATTTTTACATAACATTAGAACTACAATCATTCCTGGTAAGATGCTTCCCTCCAAATATTTGCTAGGACGGATCGAAAATATTAAACTTAATTATAGGATCATTTTTCCGTGTTTTTTAAGGTGTACACCCTCCCCTCGAAACTTTTCTGGCGGGTTTTATAACGCCCTCTCTCCACCTTTCCATCTTTTAATAATGATATATTTGAACTCTCTATGCATACAAAAATGCACATAGAGGAGCATGGAGAAAGAAACATACATAATAAAAACACTTATTTTCGCAAACACTAAAAAATACACTAATAATGACTCATAAACGATTAATACAACCCAACTGAAAATCTACGACTGATTCAGATCGCTGTCTGAATCTGCCTTATAATACATCCATCTTATCACATATCTCAAAAACTCCGTAACGTTTGAAGATATAACTTTTACGAGACCAAATACTTATAAAATTTGAAAAAGACAGACCGAATTTATTGACGTTCTAACGTGGTAAAAACCTTCCATAATGGCACCAGAAAAAGTACACGGGGAGCAAAAAACAAACTATAAAGCCGACCCAGCGCTTGTCGTGGTATCGAATGCAAGTCCAAGGTGCTTGAGAGACACAGTGGCAAAAACTGAGTCAGGGCCAACCTCGATTTGGGAATCGGGAAGGTGATGACAACCAAAAAGGAGAAATTCAGTTTTAGCAGAAGCGACTGACAGCCCGATGTCTGACAATCCGGCTTAAAGGCTGTTCACAGCAGCCTACAGTGATTGCAGGATATCAGACATCAGAAGAATGTCATCCGCGTACGAAAGGTGACTCGCGTCAATAGATGGCTTGATAAGAAAATATGGTATTCTACTGTTTGCACAACGAATGGCATTATTGAATTTTGCAGGACTTAACACTGAGCCCTATTTTGCTCTAAGACGCACAGAAATTCGGCTGCTGTAAAGATTTTTGACGCGGACAGGAATAGAAAAGTTTTGATACCATTGCCACAGAGAGGCACAAATGGATTACCCCATTCCTCAAAAGTACTAAAATAGCTTGGGAGTGTAGGATCGAAACAAATGCTCTAGAAAGATATATTGCACAAACATATAAAGGTTTCATACCTCTCCAAAATAGACAGAAATACTCCATGTGCATTCCCAACGTCAAGACTCGCGCAAAAACAAAACTGATGGTCTCCATGATCACACCTATTCTAGATTCTTAAAAGGAGAATCTTTTCAAATAGTTTTGCAAAAGCTGAACAAATTGTAATCGGACGATAAGAGTCACAAGATTGAGGGTCCCTATTCTTTTTTGGGACACGTCACGATGCCCTCGCACAGTGCAGTCAGTACAAATTGCTGCACATTACAAGCTTGGAAAAGTATTGCCATATGGAGTCCGTCAGAGCCAGGAGCTTAGCTGCTGGGTCATCGCTCCAGCTCTTTATCCGTGTACCAATCCTAATTCTCTTAGATGGTACTGCCGCTGAGGTGGCTACTTCAAGCGAATGAGTAATCTCAGCAAGATCAAACAGTTCGTGGTAACGAACTGTAAAAAACAAGCGACCCGACTCAATAGTAACTGAAACTCTAAAAAACTAAATTTTAATACAAATAGATACATAAAAAAATTGTACTTTTATGCTGATTTCAAATATATAAGTTTCATCAAGTTTAATCTTACCCATCGAAAGTTACGAGCCTGAGAAATTTGTCCTATTTTTAAATAAAGGGAGAAAACACTTCCTAAAGGTCATAAAATCTTAACGAAAATCACATAATCAGATTCAACGTATACTGTAAAGGTTTCAAGCTCCTATCAGCAAAAATTTGGAATTTTGTACTTTTGCCAGAAGAAAGATCACGGATGCGTGTTTGTTTGTTTTGTTGTTGTTTTTTTTTCCCCTAAGCGTACGAATAGGAAGCTGGCTATTTCACAGAAAAAGGAGCGTGTTTGGCAAATATTTCAAATTAATAGGAAATTCTTCATTCAAAGGAAAAAATTTGTTTTACCAAACCAAAAGTAAGGAATAATAAGTTAGATTAAACAATTCTAAACATCTATATTAAGTATCTACAACAAAATCTTAATGAAAATCACATTATCAGATTCAGCGTATCAGATAACACTAATGTAGAGGTTTCAAGCTCCTATCTGCAAAAATGTGGAATTTTGCATTTTTTTGCCAGAAGAAAGGTCACGGATTATTTTTTTTTTGTTTTTGTTTGCTTTCTTGTTTTTTCACTCAGGTGTGATTGTATCAACCCAGTGGTCCTAGAATGTCATGAGAGGGCTCATTCGAACGAAAATTCATATTTCTAGTGCCCTTTTTAAGTGACCGAAAAAATTGGAGGGCAACTAGGCCCCCTCCACGCTCATTTTTTCACAAAGCTACCGGATCAAAACTTTGAGGCAGCCATTTTCTTCAGCATAGCTGAAAAATATGATGACCATGTCTTTGAGGACGACTTAATCCCTTAAAGTCCCAGGGGAAAGGGTGGCAAGTTATGAACTTTGCCCATTGTTTACATATAGTATTGGTTATTGGGAAGTATACAGACGTTGTCGGGGGCTTTTTTCTGGTGGTGGGTGGTCAGGGGGAGGAGCTACGTGGGATGATTTCTTAGGTAGGAATTTTTCATGGGGGAAGAGAATTCCTATGAAGGGGTGCTGAATTTCCCAGCATTATTTAAAAAACAATCAGAAATTAAATAAAAAAAAACAAGTTTTTCAACTGAAAGTAAGGACCAGCATTAAAACTTAAAACGAATAGAAAATATTACGTATATAAGGGGGAGCTGCCTCTCCTCAATAGCTCGCTCTTATGCTAAAGTTTTTTTTACTTTTAAAATAGGTTATTATTCTAATTAAACAGCCTTTGTGATTCAGGAGTCCTTGTCAGAGAAAAAACCTTGCTGTAAAAAAAATGATTATTATTAGTTAATAATAAAAAAAAGTTATTATTAGTTTAAAGAAAAGTAAAATTAAAATTTTGTTTTGATTATTCATGTATGGTGAGCCAAATTCAAAACCTGCATTAATTCAAAAATGTTCAGAAATTAAATAAAAAACAAGTATTTTTAACTGAAAGTAAGGAGCGACATTAAAACTTAAAACGAACAGAAATTATTCCGTATATGAAAGGGGCTGTCCTCTCCGCAACGCCTCGCTCTTTACGTTAAAGTTTGACTCTTTCTCACAACTCTACTTTTTAATACAATTAAAGACTTTAGCGTAAAGAGCAAGGCAATGAGGAGGGGACAGGCCCTTTCATATACAGAATAATTTCTGTTCGTTTTAAGTTTTAATGTCGCTTCCTACTTTCAGTTAAAAAAAAAACTTTTTTTTTTTTTATTTAATAGCAATCTAGATCCAGGATGCTGCCATTCAGCGTTGTAGAAAGAAGGTGAAAAGGAATTTTGATTTTAGATAGCATAGAATCCAAAATACTTTGATATAGTGGTATATCAATATTATTACAATGCATCTTCCAAAACCACTGAGGCTTTTGATTCATTTGTAGAATAAACAAATTCATACAAAACTTTAAATGTAAATGGTCACTTGTTAACATATCATCAGACACGTCAATAATGACACTCTGGTGTTCCAGGATATTCGAGAGGACAAAATAAAGATCGGAAGTGGAACCAGAATGTTGAACGTAAGAGAAAGATTTGGGCTTGGAAAGGAAAAATATGTCGCTTGGCATTGAAGAAAGGGGCAACTGCAGCTGCACCTTTTAGATCTGAGCTGAAGGCACTACACATGACAAGCGATTTATTTGATGAGTTAAATTTGTGCATTAATTTTGACTGGGACGCGCAAGCTGACACATATTTTCTGCTAGATGTCGCATTTCGATAATTAGTTGGCATATAAATACCACTGTATATAAATAAAAGACAGTATGATCTTTCCCTATTTCAACCGTTATAAAAACCCGGACCGAGATGCAAGTGCTCGAAGAACATTTAAACAACTATAAACATAAGCGACATTCGATTTTTTCACGGGTAGACAAGTCAGATTTCTCTTGAACGAGAAACTTGGCTTTGACATTGTAACACTAAATTTCAAAGCATCTAATTTTAAATTAATTTATTCCAATACATATATGAAAATCGGTAATTAGTAGTGCAATGTTATTATTAGATGTTTTTTGAAATGACAAGTAGGTTTCGAAGTCTAGAGTTGGTTTGAAAGGCATTTTGAGAAAATTTCTGCAAAAACACGTGTTCCAGGGTAATTGGACCGCTGATGGCAGATCAAATGAGAGGAAATGTTAGTACGCGCCGATATATATATATAGACGCCGATATATATATATATATATATATATATATATATATATATATATATATATATATATATATATATATATATATATATATATATATATATATATATATATATATATATATATATATATATATATATATATATATATATATATATATATATATATATATATATATATATATATATATATATATATATATATATATATATATATA